>NW_018743035.1:0-24884 GCF_001683475.1 Chenopodium quinoa
AAGTCAAATACATTCTACAAAGCTAATTGTATCAAATGAAAGTCAAACACATTCAAACAAAGCTATTTGAATAAAATGAAAGTCAAATACATTCTACAAAGCTAATTGAATCAAATGAAAGTCAAACACATTCAAACAAAGCTAATTGAATCAAATGAAAGTCAAATACATTCAAACAAAGCTATTTGAAGAAAATGAAAGTCAAATACATTCTCCAAAGCAAATTGAATCAAATAAAAGTCAAACACAGTCAAACAAAGTTATTTGATTCAAATGAAAGTCAAATACATTCTACAAAGCTAATTGAATCAAATGAAAGTCAAACACATTCAAACAAAGCTAATTAAATCAAATAAAAGTCAAATACATTCTACAAAGCTAATTGAATCATATAAAAGTCAAACATATTCAAACAAAGCTAATTGAATCAAATGGAAGTCAAATACATTTTACAAAGCTAATTGAATTAAATTAAAGTCAAACACATTTAAAATAAGCTAATTGAATTTAACGAAAGTCAAACACATTCAAACAAAGCTTTCGAATCAAGTGAAAGTCAAATAAATTCTACAAAGCTAATTGAAACAAATGAAAGTCAAACACATTCAAACAAAGCTATTTGAATCAAATCAAAGTCAAATACATTCTACTAAGCTAATTGAATCAAATGAAAGTCAAACACATTCAAACAAAGCTATTTTAATCAAATGACAGTCAAATACTTTCATTTGAATCAAATGAAAGTGAATGTGTTTGACTTTCAATTGATTCAATTAGCTTTGTAGAATGTGTTTGACTGTCATTTGATTCAAATACCTTTGTTTGAATGTGTTTGAATTTCATTTAGATCAATTTGCTTTGTAGAATGCATTTCACTTTCATTTGATTTATATAGCTTTGTTTGAATGTGTTTGACTTTCATTTAAATTAAAAAGCTATTTTTGAATGTGTTTGACTTTCGTTTGATTTAAAAGGCTTTGTTTGAATGTGTTTGACTTTCATTTGATTCAATTAGCTTTTTAGAATGTATTTTACTTTTATTTGATTTAATTAGCTTTGTTTGAATTTATTTGACTCTCCTTTGATTCAAATAGCTTTGTTTGAATGTGTTTGACTTTCATTTGATTCAATTAGCTTTGTAGAATGTATTTCACTTTCATTTGATTCAAATAGCTTTATTTGAATGTGTTTGACTTTCATTTGATTCAATTAGCTTTGTAGAATGCATTTGACTTTCATTTGATTCGAAATCTTTGTTTGAATGTGTTTGACTTTCATTTGATTCAATTAGCTTTGTTTGAATGTGTTAGACTTTAATTTAATTCAATTAGCTTTGTAGAATGTATTAGACTTTTATTTGATTTAATTAGCTTTGTTTGAATATATTTGACTCTCATTTGATTCAAATAGCTTTGTTTGAATGTGTTTGACTTTCATTTGATTCAAATAGCTTTGTTTGAATGTGTTTTGACTTTCATTTGATTCAATTAGCTTTGTAGAATGTATTTGACTCTCATTTGATTCAAATAGCTTTGTTTGAATGCGTTTAACTTTCATTTGATTCAATTAGCTTTGTAGAATACATTTCACTTTCATTTAATTTAAACAACTTTGTTTGAATGTGTTTGACATTCATTTGACTCAAATAGCTTTATTTGATTGCGTTTTACTTTCATTTGATACAATTAGATTGTAGAACGTATTTGACTTTCCATTTGATTCAAATAGCTTTTTTGAATGTGTTTGACTTTCATTTGATTCAATTACCTTTGTAGAATGTATTTGACTTTCATTTTTGTCAAATAACTTTGTTTGACTGTGTTTGACTTTCATTTGTTTCAATTTGCTTTGTAGAATGTATTTGACTTTCGTTTCTTCAAATAGCTTTGTTTGAATGCGTTTAACTTTCATTTGATTCAATTAGCTTTGTAGAATGCATTTCACTTTCATTTGATTTAAATAACTTTGTTTGAATGTGTTGACTTTCATTTGATTCAAATAGCTTTATTTGAATGTGTTTGACTTTCATTTTGATACAATTAGCTTTGTTGAACGTTATTTGACATTCATTTGATTAAAATAGCTTTGTTTAAATATGTTTGACTTTCAATTGATTCAATTAGCTTTGTAGAATGTATTTGACTTTTATTTGATTCAAATATCTTTGTTTGAATGTGTTTCACTTTCATTTGGTTCAATTAGCTTTGTAGAATGTATTTGACTTTTATTTGATTTAATTAGCTTTGTTTGAATGTATTTGACTCTCATTTGATTCAAATAGCTTTGTTTGAATGTGTTTCACTTTCATTTGATTCAATTAGCTTTGTAGAATGTATTTGACTTTTATTTGATTTAATTAGCTTTGTTTGAATGTATTTGACTCTCATTTTGATTCAAATAGCTTTGTTTTGAATGTGTTTGACTTCATTTGACTCAAATAGCTTTATTTGATTGCGTTTGACTTTCATTTGATACAATTAGCTTTGTAGAACGTATTTGACTTTCATTTGATTCAAATAGCTTTGTTTGAATAGTTTGACTTTCATTGATTCAATTAGCTTTGTAGAATTATTTGACTTTCATTTGAGTCAAATAACTTTGTTTGAGTGTGTTTGACTTTCATTTGTTTCAATTTGTTTTGTAGAATGTATTTGACTTTCATTTTCTTCAAATAGCTTTGTTTGAATGTGTTCGACTTTTCATTGATTCAATTAGTTTTGTAGAATGTATTTGACATTCATTTAATTAAAATAAGCTTTGTTTGAATGTGTTTGACTTTCATTTGATTCAATTAGCTTTGTTTGAATGTGTTTGACTTTCATTTGATTTAATTAGCTTTGTAGAATGTATTTGACTTTCATTTGATTCAAATAGCTTTGTTTAAATGTGTTTTGTCTTTCAATTGATTCAATTAGCTTTGTAAGAATGTATTTTACTGTCATTTGATTCAATAGCTTGTTTGAATGTGTTTGAATTTCATTTAATTCAATTTGCTTTGTAGAATGCATTTCACTTTCATTTGATTCAAATAACTTTATTTGAATGTGTTTGACTTTCATTTGATACAATTAGCTTTGTTGAACGTATTTGACATTCATTTGATTAAAATAGCTTTGTTTAAATATGTTTGACTTTCATTGATTCAATTAGCTTTAGTTTAATGTGTTTGACTTTCATTTGATTCAATTTGCTTTGTTGAATGTATTTGACTTTCAGTTGATTCAACTAGCTTTGTTTGAATGTGTTTGACTTTCATTTGATTCAATTAGCTTTGTAGAATGTATTTGACTTTTATTTGATTTAATTAGCTTTGTTTGAATGTATTAGACTCTCATTTGATTCAAATAGCTTTGTTTGAATGTGTTCCACTTTCATTTGATTCAAATTAGCTTTGTAGAATGCATTTCACTTTCATTTTATTCAAATAGCTTTGTTTGAATGTGTTTGACTTTCATTTGATACAATTAGCTTTGTAGAATGTATTTGACTGTCGTTTGATTAAAATAGCTTTGTTTGAATGTGTTTGACTTTCATTTGATTCAATTAGCTTAGTAGAATGTATTTGACTTTCATTTGATTCAAATAGCTTTGTTTGAATGTGTTTGAATTCATTTGTTTCAATTAGCTTTGTAAAATTTACTTGACTTTCACTTGATTCGAAAGCTTTGTTTGAATGTGTTTGACTTTTGTTAAATTCAATTAGTTTATTTTAAATGTGTTTTGACTTTAATTTAATTCAATTAGCTTTGTAGAATGTATTTGACTTCCATTTGATTCAATTAGCTTTGTTTGAATGTGTTTGACTTTTATATGATTCAATTAGCTTTGTAGAATGTATTTGACTTTTATTTGATTTAATTAGCTTTGTTTGAATGTGTTTGACTTTCATTTGACTCAAATAGCTTTGTAGAATATATTTGACTTTCATTTGACTTTCATTTTCTTCAAATAGTTTTGTTTGAATGTGTTTGACTTTCATTTGATTCTATTAGCTTTGTTTGAATGTGTTTGACTTTCATTTGATTCAATTAGCTTTGTAGAATGTATTTGACTTTCATTTGATTCAAATAGCTTTGTTTGAATGTGTTTGACTTTCAATTGATTCAATTAGCTTTGTAGAATGTGTTTGACTGTCATTTGATTCAAATAGCTTTGTTTGAATGTGTTTGAATTTCATTTAGATCAATTTGCTTTGTAGAATGCATTTCACTTTCATTTGATTTATATAGCTTTGTTTGAATGTGTTTGACTTTCATTTTAATTAAAAAGCTTTTTTTGAATGTGTTTGACTTTCGTTTGATTTAAAAGGCTTTGTTTGAATGTGTTTGACTTTCATTTTGATTCAATTAGCTTTTTAGAATGTATTTTACTTTTATTTGATTTAATTAGCTTTGTTTGAATTTATTTGACTCTCCTTTGATTTAAATAGCTTTGTTTGAATGTGTTTGACTTTCATTTGATTCAATTAGCTTTGTAGAATGTATTTCACTTTCATTTGATTCAAATAGCTTTATTTGAATGTGTTTTGACTTTCATTTGATTCAATTAGCTTTGTAGAATGTATTTGACTTTAATTTGATTCGAAATCTTTGTTTAAATGTGTTTGACTTTCATTTGATTCAATTAGCTTTGTTTGAATGTGTTTGACTTTAATTTAATTCAATTAGCTTTGTAGAATGTATTACACTTTTATTTGATTTAATTAGCTTTGTTTGAATGTATTTGACTCTCATTTGATTCAAATAGCTTTGTTTGAATGTGTGGACTTTCATTTGATTCAAATAGCTTTGTTTGAATGTGTTTGACTTTCATTTGATTCAATTAGCTTTGTAGAACGTATTTGACTCTCATTGATTCAAATAGCTTTGTTTGAATGCGTTTAACTTTCATTTGATTCAATTAGCTTTGTAGAATACATTTCACTTTCATTTAATTTAAACAACTTTGTTTGAATGTGTTTGACATTCATTTGACTCAAATAGCTTTATTTGATTGCGTTTAACTTTCATTTGATACAATTAGATTTGTAGAACGTATTTGACTTTCATTTGATTCAAATAGCTTTGTTTGAATGTGTTTGACTTTCATTTGATTCAATTAGCTTTGTAGAATGTATTTGACTTTCATTTTTGTCAAATAACTTTGTTTGACTGTGTATGACTTTCATTTGTTTCAATTTGCTTTGTAGAATGTATTTGACTTTCATTTTCTTCAAATAGCTTTGTTTGAATGCGTTTAACTTTCATTTGATTCAATTAGCTTTGTAGAATGCATTTCACTTTCATTTGATTTAAATAACTTTGTTTGAATGCGTTTGACTTTCATTTGATTCAAATAGCTTTATTTGAATGTGTTTGACTTTCATTTGATTATAATTAGCTTTGTTGAACGTATTTCACATTCATTTGATTAAAATAGCTTTGTTTAAATATGTTTGACTTTCATTTGATTCAATTAGCTTTAGTTGAATGTGTTTGACTTTCATTTGATTCAATTTTCTTTGTTGAATGTATTTGACTTTCAGTTGATTCAATTAGCTTTGTTTGAATGTGTTTGACTTTCATTTGATTCAATTAGCTTTGTAGAATGTATTTGACTTTTATTTGATTTAATTAGCTTTGTTTGAATGTATTTGACTCTCATTTGATTCAAATAGCTTTGTTTGAATGTGTTTCACTTTCATTTGATTCAATTAGCTTTGTAGAATGCATTTCACTTTCATTTTATTCAAATAGCTTTGTTTGAATGTGTTTGACTTTCATTTGATACAATTAGCTTTGTAGAATGTATTTGACTTTTATTTGATTTAATTAGCTTTGTTTGAATGTGTTTGACTTTCATTTGATTCAATTAGCTTTGTAGAATGTATTTGACTTTCATTTGAATCAAATAACTTTGTTTGACTGTGTTTGACTTTTATTTGATTCAATTTGCTTTGGAGAATGTATTTGACTTTCATTTTCTTCAAATAGCTTTATTTGAATGTGTTTGACTTTCATTTGATTCAATTAGCTTTGTTTGAATGTGTTTGACTTTCATTTGATTCAATTAGCTTTGTAGAATGTATTTGACTTTCATTTGATTCAAATAGCTTTGTTTGAATGTGTTTGACTTTCATTTGATACAATTAGCTTTGTAGAATGTATTTTGACTTCCATTTGATTCAAATAGCTTTGTTTGAATGTTTTAGACTTTCATTTGATTCAAATAGTTTTGTAGAATGCATTTCACTTTCATTTGATTTAAATAACTATGTTTGAAAGTGTTTGATTTTCATTTGATTCAAATAGCTTTATATGAATGTGTTTCACTTTCATTTGATTCAATTAGCTTTTGTAGAATGTATTTTGATTAGGGGATTTTTATCCTCCAATCACCGTCTGACAAGTGGACCAAACCAGGTTCCGCCACGTGTCCTTCACGTAGGCCAATAGGAGCCTGCCACGTGTCAATCACAGATACGTCCTCTACGGACCAATCGAGGCACGCCACGTGTCCACCCATGCCAAATGGGAAACCGGCCAACAAGGCCCAATCCTGTCTAGAGGCCCGGTCAGCCCTAGGTTTACCCTAAACCTAGAGAGTGGCACGCTTCTCAAGACTATAAATACTTAATTAATCCTCATTAAAGAGGAGATGAAGAAATCAAGTAAACATCAAACAATTTATCTCATCTGAAGAACAGAGAAGAACAGAAACATTACGGAACACTAATAACCGGCTGATCTCGCTAACAAAGCAGATTACCAACATTAAACACTCTCACCTAGAGAGATCTTATTACTTTAATTTCCGTATTAATTACTCCTTAATCAGGTACTAACTTGACCGTTGGAGGCGGAGCTCTCAGGAGTCTCCGTTATTTTGCAGGTACAGGCGTCCGGTTCCAGTCTCGGAATTGTAACTCTCCCGCAGGACATCAGAAAACCCCGAAACATTTGGCGCCGTCTGTGGGAGAGTACTTCAGAGATGGCATCCAGGTCTGTACCGACTCCTGAAGAGAGGCGTCCCATAAACGACCCTCAAGTTCAGTCGGACCATGACACCGAAAGTGAATTTGAAGTTGAAACTCATACAGCTCCAGACGGGACCCTAAGGGCCCGACGTACCCGTCATACCGAAAGGAGGGAACGGGAGCATCTTCAAACAGGAAGCGAGCCAGCAGCGCACCGTCTGCTCGGCAACAGCCGACTGATGGGTCTGCTCCCATCACAAGGAACAAACTCATGACCTTCATGAGGGACTTCAAGGAGAGATCCAAGAGTTGATCAACAAAAAGCCGCCTGCTTCAGTCAAAGAGCAGTCGGCCAAGAAACTTCCACTTCACTGAAGAGGAAGCCAGTTCAAGGGCGAGAGGCGACTCCTCATCCTAAATCCAAGAAGCGGGAGCCACCTGCTCTTGATTTCACAAAATTCCGTTATCCTACGGGAAATAGGAAACCGGTTGGTCATATTCAGGCGGACGGGTCAAAGCAAACATTCACAGATGCTCGGCTACTGCTAGAGCAGAAGAAGAGTGACCGATTGTCCGAGTCGGCCTCTACTTCAGACTTTCAAGACAGTTTGCGAAATGCCTCGATGAGGCATACTCAGTCGTACCATGAGAGTCAGTCAGGCGGTACCTCCCGTCAGTCCGGCTTTCATAGTGCCCAGGCGGTACCAAACTTACCATTTGTGCCGCAACAACAGTATTTTATGCAGCCACCTCCATTTGGTGGACCTGTAGCAAAAAAACGTCCAACCTATGGACTGGCAGCTACGGTTGCTTAGACTTGGTGAACAGCCGTCGGCCTTCTCCGAGGAAATTACTGAAGCCGCTCAGCCGGCCAAAGTAAAGAATGTACTAGTAGGCGCCTATGACGGCACTACTAACCAGAAGACCTTCTGATGGCATTCACCAACCTGATGTACCTTCAATGTTGGATGATCCCACTTGGTGCAAGTGTTTCCCAGCGACTCTCAAGGGAATCGCACAGCAATGGTTCGGCAACCTGCCGACTGGTTGTGTAAACAGCTTCAGGACGCTTGCTTACTTATTTGCCTCCAACTTCGCCATGAACATCCCTGCGAAGAAAACGACCCTTGATTTGGGAACAATTCAGCAGGGCGAGAAGGAGGGGCTTCGTTCTTACATCAGGCGGTTCAACCTGATGAGAATACAGATTCAAGGGTTACCGGATGAGGTAGCTTATACTGACTTTTTTAGAGGTCTCAAAGACGGGTCTACCTTCAAATTTGATTTAGTTCGAAAAAGGGTGGCGACTCTTCAAGAGGCCTTGATTGAAGCAGAAGCCTATATACAGGCGACTGATCTGTGTACAATAAAACAGTCGGATGGGAAAAGGTTCGACAAAAGAGAAGGACGACAGAAACAGTCGTCTAACAAAGATGAGAAAAGAAAAGAGGTCTGGGCGGCTGATTCCTCTAAACAGCCGGCCCAGAAAAAGAAAAAAGAATTCAAACCATACTCCCCAAAGTATGTGTTTAACAAGGATAACCAGTTTATCCTAAAAGAAATAAAGGGACGGTTCTCAATTGAGAAGCCGGTCCCCATGAAGGGTTTTGCAAACAACCGGAACCAAGACAAAATCTGTGCTTATCATGATGACGTTGGTCATCACACCAATGACTGCATCAGTCTCATGCGGTACCTAGACCGCTTGGCTGAGCAAGGTGATCTTGACACTTATGTCAAGAAATCTACGGGGAACACTTCCTCAAAAAAGCAGTCGGCCAAAAAGAATCAACAGGCCGACAGTTCCGATACAGATGATGCAGTCGTCTACACCATTGCAGGCGGCTTCTCAGGAGGCGGCCCCACTATTAGGGGCAACAAAGATAATATAAGGCGGTTAGATGTAAATTCCGTTCACCAAGAACGGCCGTCCAAATATACATTTCCTGAGATTGTCATCACTGAAGAGGATCTAGGAGGGGTAAGGGGGCCGCATGACGACCCTCTCGTTATTGAATGTAAAGTGGCCAACCAGAGAGTTGGCCGAATCCTCATAGATACCGGGAGCTCCTCAGATCTCATCAGCAGCAAATGTCTGTCAAAACTGAAATATCAGACGGACTGCATACATCCGGCCTCCCACCCTTTAATAGGGTTTGGAGGAGGAGTCGTCCACCCAGTGGGACGAGTAGATTTACCCATTCGCCTGGGCAAAAAAGGGGAAGGACGACACATGGTAGTCCGGTTCCTAGTAGTAGAGGAACTCTCGGCCTACAACATGATTCTGGGTCGACCAACCCTGAATAATTCCAAGGCTGTTATAATCCCGTCTCTTATGCTGCTTAAGTTTGAGAGGGATAATGGAACAATCGGCTCCCTAAGGGGAGATCAGAGGATGGCCCGAGAGTGCTATCTCTCGGATGTCAAGCCCACTGTTATGGCCACTGGGTCAAGTGGAGAAAAAACAGACCTTGACAATGTCAAGGAGAGTGCGCCTGTTCAAGAAACAGGCGACAAAAAGAGAAAGGCGTCCCAGACAGAGTCCGCAAGAAAAGCAAGAAAATAGCAATCATTGGCAGAGGAGCGGCCGGATGAGTTCCGCCTCAGCCGGCTGGTGAGCATGCGGACCTGATCTTAGACGACTCACGTCCTGACCGAACAGTCAAAGTTGGACGACTGCTCTGAGAAACCTTGGTGACGACTTTCACAACCTATTGAAAGAATACAAGGACATCTTTGCATTTGAAGTCCATGAAATGCCAGGCATTAGTCCTGATCTGGCAGTACATAAACTCGCTGTGGATCCGAAAAAGAAGCCGGTACGGCAAAAGAAGCGGAACCATGGCGAAGAAAGAAGTCAGGCGGCAGCCGCCGAAGTTAAAAAATTACTTGATGCAGGGTTCATTCGGCAATGTTACTTCCCAGACTGGGTTGCAAATGTGGTGCTTGTTAAAAAGCCGAATGGCACCTGGCGAATGTGTGTAGACTACACAGACTTAAACAAGGCGTGCCCCAAAGACAGTTACCCTCTGCCTAAAATTGATAACCTGGTCGACTCAACAGCGGGTCATGCCTTGATGAGTTTTATGACGCCTATTCTGGTTTCCATCAAATTCCCTTATGGAAGAAAGATCAGGAGAAGACGACCTTCGTCACTGATCAGGGGTTATACTGTTACACGGTCATGCCGTTTGGTCTTAAGAATGCCCCGGCTACCTTCCAACGAATGATAAACACTGTGTTCTTTGATCAGATTGGGAGAAACGTCGAGGCATATATTGATGATATGATTGTCAAGACTAAACTTCAGAAAGATCATCTGACGGACCTCCGAGAAACTTTCGCCACACTCAGGCGGCACCATGTCATGCTCAATCCCAAGAAATGTGTATTTGGAGTTAAGTCTGGGAAATTTCTCGGATTCCTTATCAATCAGAGAGGAATAGAGGCGAACCCTGAGAAGGTGCAGGCGGTCATTGACATGCAGTCGCCTCGTACCATCCGAGAGGTTCAGAAGTTAACAGGTTGTCTGGCGGCCTTGGGGAGATTCCTAAGCCGATCAGGCGACAAATGCCTATACTTTTTCCAGGCAATTAAGAAAAAGGCAAGGTTTGAATGGGGGCCGGATGCTGAGGCGCCTTCCAGAAATTAAAAGTTCACTTGCATTCCTTGCCGAGGCTGGTCAGCCCTTTGCCCAAAGAGGATCTCTACATGTACCTGGCCGTCTCTAATCATGCGTTAAGCGCTGTGCTCCTTGCTGAAAGGGACGGCTGTCAGCTCCGGTCTACTTTGTCAGTCACGTACTGAAAAATGCCGAGTTGAGGTATCCCCTAGTGGAGAAATTTGGTCTTGCACTCTTCATGGCTGTTAAAAAATTGAAGCCCTACTTTTTGGCACATGCAGTCGTCGTGTATACAGACCAACCTATCAAGCGGCCACTGACCATCATGGAGTCGTCAGGCCGAATGATCAAATGGGCCATAGAAATACAGAGCCTCGAAGTTACTTTCGAGCCTAGAAAAGCAGTGAAGGGGCAAGCCTTTGCTGACTTTATTGTAGAGATGACTCGTCCTCCTGACTCTCAAGTTCCAGACCAAGTATGGAAGGTATATGTGGACGGAAGCTCTACTTCAAATGGTTGTGGAGCAGGCGTCGTATGTCAATCTCCAGAGGGCGACAGGTTCGAGTATGCTCTACGCTTCAGTTTTCAGGCTTCAAACAATGAGGCAGAATATGAAGCTTTACTAGCCGGGATCCGCATGTGCAAGGCGGCAGGGGCAAGAAAAATAGACGCCTGTTCCGATTCACAATTGATAGTGAGTCAGTACAATGGCGAATACGAAGCAACCCATCCGGCCATGATCAAGTATTTACAGGTGGTCTGACAAGCAGTCGGCTCCCTTGAGGATTTCCATCTGATCCAAGTGCCGAGATCAGAAAACAACCAGGCGGATGCACTGTCAAAACTAGCATCATCCGCCTCCTCCGATACTCCTCGAACTGTTTTTTGGGAAGTAATGGAGAAGAGAAGCATCGAGGAAAACCCTATTGGAATCCTAGACAGAAGCTCAACCTGGATGGATTCAATCAGGGCATATCTGACAAACGGTACACTGCCGGATGATCTCAACAGCGGCAGCACTGAAAAAACGAGCCTCCTGTTTTGAAATGATACAGGGAGAACTTCACAAGAGGGGGTACCTTCAACCCTTCTTAAAGTGTGTTACTCCTGAAAAGGGACGAGAGATACTAGATGATCTTCACTCTGGTTACTGTGCTTCTCATATAGGTGGTAGGATGCTTGCCCAAAGGGCAAGGCGGCAGGGCTACTTTTGGCCTACTTTGGAAGCAGATGCAATGGAGATGGTGAAAAAATGTGACAAGTGCCAAAGGTTTGGCAAATTAATTCACCGTCCGGCTACTGACCTCACTACCATTCACAGCCCACTACCGTTTGCTAAGTGGGGCATGGACATTCTGGGTCCATATACGCCTGCTACAGGCGGCAGAAGGTATATACTTGTTGCCGTTGACTACTTCACTAAATGGGTAGAGGCGGAGGCTGTAAAGGGAATCAAGACGAAAGATGTAATTTCATTCATTTGGAAGAACGTCATCACTCGGTTCGGGGTTCCCATGTCTATGGTTTTTGATAATGGTCCCCAATTTGAGACGCCTGTTCTCAAAGCTGGTTAGGAGACCAAGGAATTGCACACTACTTTGCATCTGTCGGCCGTCCACAAG
Organism: Chenopodium quinoa; assembly: GCF_001683475.1. Taxonomy (NCBI): domain Eukaryota; kingdom Viridiplantae; phylum Streptophyta; class Magnoliopsida; order Caryophyllales; family Amaranthaceae; genus Chenopodium; species Chenopodium quinoa. The sequence goes on from NW_018743035.1 coordinate 12,200, forward strand.
CAAACGGCCAGGTAGAAGCCTTTAATAAAATCATCTCAGACGGTCTCAAGAAAAAGATTGAACGAGCAGGCGGCCTATGGGCGGATGAACTACCACATGTTCTCTAGGCCATTAGGACGACTGAAAAAGGGGCGACTGGAGAAACTCCATTCCTCCTAACTTATGGTGCGGAAGCTGTTCTTCCAATAGAACACTACGAGCCGACTCTTCGAGTAATGCTATATGACGAAGAGGCAAACTGGGAAGCCATGCGCCTGGCATTAGATTCACTTCCTGAAAAGAGGGGCAATGCTGTTTTGCGCCATGAGATCTATCGCCTGAGAATGACTAGATCATACAACAAGAAAGTACACAGGCGTCCACTCAAAGTAGGGGACTTTGTACTTAGAAAAATGGAAGCAGTTGGTAGGGCTAATGAGTCTGGCAAACTAACTCCCAACTGGGAAGGACCCTACCGAATCTATGAGGAAGTCAGGGACGGTACCTACCGTCTGGAAACACCAGACGGACAACCGTTGCCTCGAACTTGGAATGTAGATAACCTTAAAAAATATTTCTTCTGAATGATGTAAAGTAAAGAGCTACTTAATAAAGTTTGCACTTACTATTCAATTTTGTATTATGAGGGGCATGCCGTCTGTACCTTTACAGTCGGCTACTCTCCATTGAGTTTTTTCACTCTATCTTCAGAGGGGCATGCCGTCTGTACCTTTACAGTCGGCTACTCTCCATTGAGTTTTTTCACTCTATCTTCAGAGGGGCATGCCGTCTGTTCCTTTACAGTCGGCTACTCTCCATTGAGTATTTTACTCACAATACTTAGCTAAAAAGATTAGGGTCTGGCCGACCCTGTGCCTAACAGGCGGCTACCCTTCTTTTACTTAGCACCTACGTTCACCAAGAACTTACCAAGGCCACCAGCCGAATGATCAGACCAGGCGCCAAGCCACCTGATCAAATCTACAAAACTAATACGACCTGTCCAACATCATAGCAGGCGTCCGACGACATCCCTCCGGATGAAATTCGTCGCAGAGAGCAGCTCCCTTTTGGGTGGAACATTGTTCTATAAACTAATTACACGGCACCTATACGACTGTCCCAAGGGCAACCACGTAGCCGTTTTTGAGACAAGGATAACTCTATCACTAACCAAACCAGTGGTAGCAGTTGACATCTGAGTCAGATGACCGCCTGTATTACTTGGGATAAATGCAGGGGGTACCTATTGAGTTAATAGCCAACAAACATTGGCGAATCAAGGGGTCTAGCCGGCCTACGCCGCCTGGTACCTCTACTTCTCAAACAAAAGTGACGGCGACTGAGTAACTCCAACGTTAACTCATAGTCACTCCTTCAAATTTGGTATGGAACCTAAAAGGTTTGAGTCGTCCGCCTGTTTTAAACAAACAAGGGCACTCAAACCCTATTCCTACTAGGTAACCTATTGAGTTAATAGCCAACAAACATTGGCAAATCAAGAGGATCAGCCGGCCTCCGCCGCCTGGTACCTCTACTATTCAATCTAGAGTGTGACGAAGACTAAGTAACTCCTATGTTAACTTAATAGTCACTCAAACTTAGTATGGAGCCTAAAAGGTATGAGTCGTCCGCCTGTTTTTAACAAACAGGGACTCTCAACCACTACTCTTGCTAGGTTAACAAATTACGAGTTAAAAGCCAACATTGGCAATAAAGGGAAACAACCGGTACCCGCCACTTGTTATCCTACTTAATTCCTTGGCGACTAGGTAATACTATTTACTTGGTTAGACCGATTGAATAAATAGTTCGAATACCGATTGAATAAATGGCCGACTGATCGTCTATCCTGAAAACAGACAACCAGTCGTCCAGGGGCATAGGCGGCGTACTTACTATTTTGTACCTGTCTGCAACGTTCGGCCATGTACAACAGTCGGTCTAGTGAACAATGGGATATTAGATATGGAATACTTAGACAAATTTCAATCAAAACCAAAATTTGATTAAAAATAAGCCGGTCATTAAAGACCAGCAAAATATTCAAAGCCCCGGCCCCTGGCCGGGTAAATACAAAGCAAACGGCACGCAGGCCGTGGAAAAAAAAATACTTTAAGCTTAAGAAGGGGGCAGTTCAGTATTAGCAGCTGCCGCCTGGTCAGCACTCTTCTTGCTGGACTCGGCTTCAGCTGCACCCTCTTTTGATGCCTTACCCCAAGTGGCACAAGCGCCACAACCGGCTCTTCCTCCTCCTCCAAAGTATCTCCCAACGCTCTTCTTCAGCAGCCGCCAGGATCTCTTGATTATATGTTTCCGAACACTGGCGGTACGTTCTTTCCCATGAGGCAAAGTCGGCATTGGGGAACAGGCGGCCCCAGGTCATGCGCTGGATTTGAGCGGAGTCTTCCACCATCTCCCGGACGAGCTCTTTCTTCTCTTGCTCGGCCTTTTCCGAGAGCTCTTGGGTAAGACTCTTCTCTTGGCTCACCAGGCGTTCTTTTACGTTGGCCAAAGATTTCTCCATGGCTTCGTAAGAGTGCATTTTTTGGCGAAGAGGTTTCAGCTCGGCCTTAAGATTTGTGACGGTCGCCTCCAGCTCGTCATTCTTCTTCTGGGCCGCCTCTAACTGAGCCCGAACAGCGGCGGTAGCCTGCGCCTGATAATAAAGAATATCAATGGTCAGTACTTCATTTTGGGCAATTTGAAACATTGCCTTATCACAGTTGGAGGCGGCCATAGCTTTTGCGGCCTTTACTCTTTGTTTTTCCGATCAATCGGCTTGCGAAGGCTGTTAACTCGGAGCAGGGCCTAAGTACAAAAAGAAAACAGGCGTCAGTTTCCAAACAAAAAAGATATCAGGCGTCCTGGAATTCAAATACTCAAAAAGTATACCTCAGCAAGGACCCCTGCAATCCATCAAGGTCAAGGGTGCCGGCACCCTGACCGCCTCCCTTTCAGATGGAGGAACTACTTTGATCATGGACTTGGCTACTCAACCAAGTCAAGCCCCTGAGGGCCGGCTACATCAAGCGTAAAAAAGCAAGTTAGACTAGTCAAGAAGGAAGCAAGTAAGTTTTTTACAAGTAATTGTCCATACTTCTAGGCGGCCCCGCCGGGGTTTTGGAAGAAGTGGCTGGCTGCTTCTCAGCCGCCACTGTTTTCCTGGAAGACCCAGGAGAGCTTGCAACAGTCGTCCTCCGGGCCTTGGGGTCCGGCTGTTGCGAGGAAGAAGCTCTTGGAGTGCCCGACTGAAAATAAAAAGAGTTAGTATATGCATAAGACAACTCCTAAAAGAAGAAGTTTTCGAAGCCTACCAAGGGTGCCCCTTGTTGGGGAGTCGGCACAAGACTGTTGCATGAGAGAGGCCGCAACATGGCCGCCGCAGTCTTGGATGCTGTTATTTTACTCATGGCGTCAGCTGCAAAAAATGAACAGCAAAGTTAGTAAAATCCCAAGTAAACAAAGCGTGAAAAAACAGAGTATTTGACAGGCCGGCTACCTCTAGAGCACCGACTGCTGAGGCCACAGGCGGCCAAAAAGTACTCGTCATAGAGCACTTGAAGCTCGGGACGCAGTTTAGGGGTACTTGCTCTCGTACCCTGAAGTAGAGTTCACCCTAGTCTCTACTTTGAAGAGTCCTTTGTCTAGGATCTCTCTTTTAGCCTTTGGGGGAACAGGCGCATGCTGCGGCCGCCTGCGAGAAGAGGCGGATCCCTATTCCACTTGTTAAAACCGTTGGTTCAGCTCCGTGTCTGAACCTCAATGATAAGGAAGGTGTTCCGCCAATCCTTCCATTTGTTCGCCTTACCTCTCGTCATGAGGTAACCCCTATGGCTTGTTAATTGATACCAGCCGGTACCTCCCGACTTAGGGGTCCGGCTGAGATAGTTCATGTGGGCGAAAGCCTCAAAGCTTGGCTCCACCCCGTACATTTCGCACCCGGCCACATAGCCGAGTACGTTTACCCAAGAGTTGGGGGCTAACTGCCATAACCCCAAATCATACCATCTAAAATCCGCTGAACAGCCGGATGTAATGGAAAGCGCAGTCCAGCTTTGATGGCCGCCACATAGCAGCCGTCATCATAGCTGGTACCAGCCGGCCAGACGACAGTGTCTTCTGGATCCGGCACGAACAGTAAAAATTCCGGGCCCATTCTGTGGTTAGCAATAAGCTCTCCACTTTGTCTTGCATGGTTGCGATCCGGCCCCGGGTACCATGCAGTAGTAGGGGGCGTTTTCCTCTCTGTAAGAGGCGGACGGCTCGCCCAATTGTCCCCCTTCTCAACTGCATGAGAAAGTCTCGCCTCTTGTAGGCGGCTATGTCTTTCTTCTGAGCTGGAGAACTGTGGCCAGAAGAGCTGGACTCGGACTCGTCCTCTGACGAGTCCGAAGAGGACGACTCCTCCCCTCTCCCAGAGGGGCCCGCCTCCTCTCCCTTAGAAGGAGCAGGAGGAAAATTAAACATTCAACGGTAAGATGGGAAGGGACACCTTGGCCCTCTCTCAGAACTGTCGGCTTGGCAGCCGCCTCGTTTCAATTCTACATCTGGCGCCTGGTCAGATGTTTCACTAATGAGCACCCTTTGGGAGGAGCCGTCTGAGTTTGAGATCATAGCAGTCTTTTTTGTTCTGGCCATCAGTTCTGCATAGACACAGATACAGTCGGACTTTGTATAAAGGGCAAAGATGGGTCCAGAAAAGGGCAGGCGGCACTCCTAGTCCTAGATTCAGCCGTCCCCGGTGACCGGCTGATCACTAACTTAGGTCGTGTCGTGTGATTCGTGGTGCCATTTCAAAAAATAAAAGAAAATTAAGAGTAAGAGAACTGAGTTACCTGAACGAGTGACGGTTGATGAAGTTCTGGAAATCCGGTGCAGTCGGCTTGTCAGAACAGGCGGTAGGCAGAAAAGGTCCGAATGTCAGAGCAAGTTCAGGGGTCCGAATGTTCTCGCAAAGTTCTCAAATGTGAAAATGACCGAAGTCAGCACTTCCTTATATAGGCAAAGTGAGAAGGCGAAGGGTCGCTTCCAAATTCAAAATTTGGGCGGGAAAATCTCTCGGCGTTTGCAGGTGACACCTGTAGCAGGCCGTCGCCTGTCACCGTGCGACACCTGTCACAGGCGACACGTGACCAGTCACGTGCCACCTGTGAGGGGCAAATGATTAGGGGATTTTTATCCTCCAATCACCGTCTGACAAGTGGACCAACCAGGTTCCGCCACGTGTCCTTCACGTAGGCCAATAGGAGCCTGCCACGTGTCAATCACAGATACGTCCTCTACGGACCAATCGAGGCACGCCACGTGTCCACCCATGCCAAATGGGAAAACCGGCCAACAAGGCCCAATCCTGTCTAGAGGCCCGGTCAGCCCTAGGTTTACCCTAAACCTAGAGAGTGGCACGCTTCTCAAGACTATAAATACTTAATTAATCCTCATTAAAGAGGAGATGAAAAATCAAGCAAACATCAAGCAATTAATCTCATCTGAAGAACAGAGAAGAACAGAAACATTACGGAACACTAATAACCGCTGATCTCGCTAACAAAGCAGATTACCAACATTAAACACTCTCACCTAGAGAGATCTTATTACTTTAATTTCCGTATTAATTACTCCTTAATCAGGTACTAACTTCACCGTTGGAGCGGAGCTCTCAGGAGTCTCCGTTATTTTGCAGGTACAGGCGTCCGGTTCAGTCTCGGAATTGTAACTCTCCCGCAGGACATCAGAAAACCCCGAAACAAATTTGACTTTCATTTAATTCAAAATATTTGTTTGAATGTGTTTGACTTTCATTTGATTCAATTAGCTTTGTTTGAATGTGTTTGACTTTAATTTAATTCAATTAGCTTTGTAGAATGTATTAGACTTTTTATTTGGTTTAATTAGCTTTGTTTAATGTATTTGACTCTCATTTGATTCAAATAGCTTTGTTTGAATGTGTTTGACTTTAATTTGAATCAAATAGCTTTGTTTGAATGTTTTACTTTCATTTGATTCAATTAGCTTTGTAGAATGTATTTGACCTTCATTTTATTAAAATAGCTTTGTTTGAATGTGCTTGACTTTCATTTGATTCAATTAGCTTTGTTGAATGTGTTTGACTTTCATTTGATTCAATTAGCTTTGTTGAATGTATTTGACTCTCATTTGATTCAATTAGCTTTGTTTGAATGTGTTTGACTTTCATTTGTTTCAATTTGCTTTGTAGAATGTATTTGACTTTGATTTTTCTTCAAATAGCTTTGTTTGAATGCGTTTAACTTTCATTTGATTCAATTAGCTTTGTAGAATGCATTTCACTTTCATTTGATTTAAATAACTTTGTTTGAATGCGTTTGACTTTCATTTGATTCAAATAGCTTTATTTGAATGTGTTTGACTTTCATTTGATACAATTAGCTTTGTTGAACGTATTTGACATTCATTTGATTAAAAATAGCTTGTTTAAATATGTTTGACTTTCATTTGATTCAATTTAGCTTTAGTTGAATGTGTTTGACTTTCATTTGATTCAATTTGCTTTCTTGAATGTGTTTGACTTTCAGTTGATTCAATTAGCTTTGTTTGAATGTGTTTGACTTTCATTTGATTCAATTAGCTTTGTAGAATGTATTGACTTTTATTTGATTAATTAGCTTTGTTTGAATGTATTTGACTCTCATTTGATTCAAATAGCTTTGTTTGAATGTGTTTCACTTTCATTTGATTCAATTAGCTTTGTAGAATGCATTCCACTTTCATTTTATTTTCAAATAGCTTTGTTTGAATGTGTTTGACTTTCATTTGATACAATTAGCTTTGTAGAATGTATTTGACTGTCATTTGATTAAAGTAGCTTTGTTTGAATGTGTTTGACTTTCATTTGATTCAATTAGCTTAGTAGAATGTATTTGACTTTCATTTGATTCAAATAGCTTTGTTTGAATGTGTTTGACTTTCATTTGTTTCAATTAGCTTTGTAGAATTTATTTGACTTTCACTTGATTCGAAAGCTTTGTTTGAATGTGTTTGACTTTCGTTAAATTCAATTAGCTTATTTTAAATGTGTTTGACTTTAATTTGATTCAATTAGCTTTGTAGAATGTATTTGACTTCCATTTGATTCAATTAGCTTTGTTTGAATATGTTTGACTTTTTATGATTCAATTAGCTTTGTAGAATGTATTCGATTTTTATTTGATTTAAATAGCTTTGTTTGAATGTGTTTGACTTTCATTTGATTCAATTAGCTTTGTAGAATGTATTTGACTTTCATTTTGAATCAAATAACTTTGTTTAACTGTGTTTGACTTTTATTTGATTCAATTTGCTTTGGAGAATGTATTTGACTTTCATTTCTTCAAATAGCTTTGTTTGAATGTGTTTGACTTTCATTTGATTCAATTAGCTTTGTTTGAATGTTTGACTTTAATTTAATTCAATTAGCTTTGTAGAATGTATTGACTCTCATTTTATTCAATTAGCTTTGTTTGAATGTGTTTGACTTTCATTTGTTTCAATTTGCTTTGTAGAATGTATTTGACTTTCATTTCTTCTAATAGCTTTGTTTGAATGCGTTTAACTTTCATTTGATTCAATTAGCTTGTAGAATGCATTTCACTTTCATTTGATTAAATAACTTTGTTTGAATGCGTTTGATTTCATTTGATTCAAATAGCTTTTTTGAATGTGTTTGACTTTCATTTGATACAATTAGCTTTGTTGAACGTATTTGACATTCATTTGATTAAAATAGCTTTGTTTAAATATGTTTGACTTTCATTTGATTCAATTAGCTTTAGTTGAATGTGTTTGACTTTCATTTGATTCAATTTGCTTTGTTGAATGTATTTGACTTTCATTTGATTCAATTAGCTTTGTTTGAATGTGTTTGACTTTCATTTGATTCAATTAGCTTTGTAGAATGTATTTGACTTTTATTTGATTTAATTAGCTTTGTTTGAATGTATTTGACTCTCATTTGATTCAAATAGCTTTGTTTGAATGTGTTTGACTTTCATTTGACTCAAATAGCTTTATTTGATTGCGTTTGACTTTCATTTGATACAATTAGCTTTGTAGAACGTATTTGACTTTCATTTGATTCAAATAGCTTTGTTTGAATGTGTTTGACTTTCATTTGATTCAATTAGCTTTGTAGAATGTATTTGACTTTCATTTGAGTCAAACAACTTTTTTTGACTGTGTTTGACTTTCATTTGTTTCAATTTGCTTTGTAGAATGTATTTGACTTTCATTTCTTCAAATAGCTTTGTTTGAATGTGTTCGACTTTCATTTGATTCAATTAGTTTTGTAGAATGTATTTGACATTCATTTAATTAAAATAGATTTGTTTGAATGTGTTTGACTTTCATTGGATTCAATTAGCTTTGTTTGAATGTGTTTGACTTTCATTTGATTTAATTAGCTTTGTAGAATGTATTTGACTTTCATTTGATTCAAATAGCTTTGTTTAAATGTGTTTGTCTTTCAATTGATTCAATTAGCTTTGTAGAATGTATTTTACTGTCATTTGATTCAAATAGCTTTGTTTGAATGTGTTGAATTTCATTTAATTCAATTTGCTTTGTAGAATGCATTTCACTTTCATTTGATTCAAATAGCTTTATTTGAATGTGTTTGACTTTCATTTGATACAATTAGCTTTGTTGAACGTATTTGACATTCATTTGATTAAAATAGCTTTGTTTAAATATGTTTGACTTTCATTTGATTCAATTAGCTTTAGTTGAATGTGTTTGACTTTCATTTGATTCAATTTGCTTTGTTGAATGTATTTGACTTTCAGTTGATTCAACTAGCTTTGTTTGAATGTGTTTGACTTTCATTTGATTCAATTAGCTTTGTAGAATGTATTTGACTTTTATTTGATTTAATTAGCTTTGTTTGAATGTATTAGACTCTCATTTGATTCAAATTGCTTTGTTTGAATGTGTTTCACTTTCATTTGATTCAATTAGCTTTGTAGAATGCATTTCACTTTCATTTTATTCAAATAGCTTTGTTTGAATGTGTTTGACTTTCATTTGATACAATTAGCTTCGTAGAATGTATTGACTGTCATTTGATTAAAATAGCTTTGTTTGAATGTGTTTGACTTTCATTTGATTCAATTAGCTTAGTAGAATGTATTTGACTTTCATTTGAGTCAAATAGCTTTGTTTGAATGTGTTTGACTTTCATTTGTTTCAATTAGCTTTGTAAAATTTACTTGACTTTCACTTGATTCGAAAGCTTTGTTTGAATGTGTTTGACTTTTGTTAAATTCAATTAGTTTATTTTAAATGTGTTTGACTTTAATTTAATTCAATTAGCTTTGTAGAATGTATTTGACTTCCATTTGATTCAATTAGCTTTGTTTGAATGTGTTTGACTTTTATATGATTCAATTAGCTTTGTAGAATGTATTTGACTTTTATTTGATTTAATTAGCTTTGTTTGAATGTGTTTGACTTTCATTTGTTTCATTTAGCTTTGTAGAATTTATTTGACTTTCACTTGATTCGAAAGCTTTGTTTGAATGTGTTTGACTTTTGTTAAATTCAATTAGCTTTTTTAAATGTGTTTGACTTTAATTTAATTCAATTAGCTTTGTAGAATGTATTTGACTTCCATTAGATTCAATTAGCTTTGTTTGAATATGTTTGACTTTTATATGATTCAATTAGCTTTGTAGAATGTATTTCACTTTTATTTGATTTAATTAGCTTTGTTTGAATGTGTTTGACTTTCATTTGATTCAATTAGCTTTGTAGAATGTATTTGACTTTCATTTGAATCAAATAACTTTGTTTGACTGTGTTTGACTTTATTTGATTCAATTTGCTTTGGAGAATGTATTTGACTTTCATTTTCTTCAAATAGCTTTGTTTGAATGTGTTTGACTTTCATTTGATTCAATTAGCTTTGTTGAATGTGTTTGACTTTCATTTGATTTAATTAGCTTTGTAGAATGTATTTGACTTTCATTTGATTCAAATAGCTTTGTTTAAATGTGTTTGTCTTTCAATTGATTCAATTAGCTTTGTAGAATGTATTTTACTGTCATTTGATTCAAATAGCTTTGTTTGAATGTGTTTGAATTTCATTTAATTCAATTTGCTTTGTAGAATGCATTTCACTTTCATTTGATTCAAATAGCTTTATTTGAATGTGTTTGACTTTCATTTGATACAATTAGCTTTGTTGAACGTATTTGACATTCATTTGATTTAAAATAGCTTTGTTTAAATATGTTTGACTTTCATTTGATTCAATTAGCTTTAGTTGAATGTGTTTGACTTTCATTTGATTCAATTTGCTTTGTTGAATGTATTTGACTTTCAGTTGATTCAACTAGCTTTGTTTGAATGTGTTTGACTTTCATTTGATTCAATTAGCTTTGTAGAATGTATTTGACTTTTATTTGATTTAATTAGCTTTGTTTGAATGTATTAGACTCTCATTTGATTCAAATTGCTTTGTTTGAATGTGTTTCACTTTCATTTGATTCAATTAGCTTTGTAGAATGCATTTCACTTTCATTTTATTCAAATAGCTTTGTTTGAATGTGTTTGACTTTCATTTGATACAATTAGCTTCGTAGAATGTATTTGACTGTCATTTGATTAAAATAGCTTTGTTTGAATGTGTTTGACTTTCATTTGATTCAATTAGCTTAGTAGAATGTATTTGACTTTCATTTGAGTCAAATAGCTTTGTTTGAATGTGTTTGACTTTCATTTGTTTCAATTAGCTTTTGTAAATTTACTTGACTTTCACTTGATTCGAAAGCTTTGTTTGAATGTGTTTGACTTTTGTTAAATTCAATTAGTTTATTTTAAATGTGTTTGACTTTAATTTAATTCAATTAGCTTTGTAGAATGTATTTGACTTCCATTTGATTCAATTAGCTTTGTTTGAATGTGTTTGACTTTTATATGATTCAATTAGCTTTGTAGAATGTATTGACTTTTATTTGATTTAATTAGCTTTGTTTGAATGTGTTTGACTTTCATTTGATTCAATTAGCTTTGTAGAATGTATTTGACTTTCATTTAAATCAAATAACTTTGTTTGACTGTGTTTGACTTTTATTTGATTCAATTTGCTTTGGAGAATGTATTTGACTTTCATTTTCTTCAAATAGCTTTGTTTGAATGTGTTTGACTTTCATTTGATTCAATTAGCTTTGTTTGAATGTGTTTGACTTTCATTTGATTCAATTAGTTTTGTAGAATGTATTTCACTTTCATTTGATTTAAATAACTTTGTTTGAATGCGTTTGACTTTCATTTGATTCAATTAGCTTTGTAGAATGTATTTGTCTTTTATTTGATTTAATTAGCTTTGTTTGAATTTATTTGACTCTCCTTTGATTCAAATAGCTTTGTTTGAATGTGTTTGACTTTCATTTGATTCAATTAGCTTTGTAGAATGTATTTCACTTTCATTTGATTCAAATAGCTTTTTTGAATGTGTTTGACTTTCATTTGATTCAATTAGCTTTGTAGAATGTATTTGACTTTCATTTGATTCGAAATCTTTGTTTAAATGTGTTTGACTTTCATTTGATTCAATTAACTTTGTTTGAATGTGTTTGACTTTAATTTAATTCAATTAGCTTTGTAGAATGTATTACACTTTATTTGATTTAATTAGCTTTGTTTGAATGTATTGACTCTCATTTGATTCAAATAGCTTTGTTTGAATGTGTGTGACTTTCATTTGATTCAAATAGCTTTGTTTGAATGTGTTTGACTTTCATTTGATTCAATTAGCTTTGTAGAATGTATTTGACTCTCATTTGATTCAAATAGCTTTGTTTGAATGCGTTTAACTTTCATTTGATTCAATTAGCTTTGTAGAATACATTTCACTTTCATTTAATTTAAACAACTTTGTTTGAATGTGTTTGACATTCATTTGACTCAAATAGCTTTATTTGATTGCGTTTTACTTTCATTTGATACAATTAGATTTGTAGAACGTATTTGACTTTCATTTGATTCAAATAGCTTTGTTAGAATGTGTTTGACTTTCATTTGATTCAATTAGCTTTGTAGAATGTATTTGACTTTCATTTTTGTCAAATAACTTTGTTTGACTGTTTTGACTTTCATGTTTCAATTTGCTTTGTAGAATGTATTTGACTTTCGTTTTCTTCAAATAGCTTTGTTTGAATGCGTTTAACTTTCATTTGATTCAATTAGCTTTGTAGAATGCATTTCACTTTCATTTGATTTAAATAACTTTGTTTGAATGTGTTTGACTTTCATTTGATTCAAATAGCTTTATTTGAATGTGTTTGACTTTCATTTGATACAATTAGCTTTGTTGAACGTATTTGACATTCATTTGATTAAAATAGCTTTGTTTAAATATGTTTGACTTTCATTTGATTCAATTAGCTTTAGTTGAATGTGTTTGACTTTCATTTGATTCAATTTGCTTTGTTGAATGTATTTGACTTTCAGTTGATTCAACTAGCTTTGTTTGAATGTGTTTGACTTTCATTTGATTCAATTAGCTTGTAGAATGTATTTGACTTTTATTTGATTTAATTAGCTTTGTTTGAATGTATTTGACTCTCATTTGATTCAAATAGCTTTGTTTGAATGTGTTTCACTTTCATTTGATTCAATTAGCTTTGTAGAATGCATTTCACTTTCATTTTATTCAAATAGCTTTGTTTGAATGTGTTTGACTTTCATTTGA
>NW_018743036.1:0-32540 GCF_001683475.1 Chenopodium quinoa
TTTTTTTGGGAGGGTAAGATAGTTATTGTACTTGATCACCTCAAAACCAAGCTACCATTTACAAAGTCAAATGGGATGGACATGGACTTCCCTTCTCTCTCACAACAATTACAAACACTAGCTAGTATCAGCACAAGCTATTTACCTGATTAAGCCACTGTTTATCTTACCTAGTTAATTACTTAGATTACTAGGAAGGATAACATAAAGGCACATCTCGATCTCAAGTTATTTACAATTGATCAAGCCTCTGTTTGCCTTCTTAGGTCTTCGCACACAATTCCCCCAAACAGCTCCAATTCTTACCTTCCAAATACATTACACACTTGCTGCTGTAAGAGCATTATAAAGTTTCCTTTAAAAATTTGTCCCTTTGAAGCTTGAGCTAACTTAGATGTATAATTTGCATAGATTATTTCCCCTCCAGTTCCTATGTGTCAATTCAAGCAAAACTGCCACTGGTAAAACAGATATACCTTAGTCTTCAAACATATGCCACAAAGAGGACAAAGATCATCACAGATGCTATAATTGCTAGGCTGACCTTAGTGCTCAATCTTTGCAGCCATAACAACCTGAAAGTGATTTTATGTTTTGGAATGCTTAACCTATTCCAAACCCACTTGGTCCATGTTCTTTTAAAAAATATTTTTTTCAGCTTTCTAGTTAAATCTTATTTTAACCAGCTTCCTCTCAGTATTACAGCTTAGTTTAGTCCCTCCATTCACATTCAGTCAATCCAAAAGAATAGGGTCTTAGTTCATTGTTGAGAAGGAATTTGATCACTCAAGAAATTGTATCCCTGCTTCATTATGTAAGTGTTCTGTAACAATAATGCAACTAATTTTTTCATTAACATCCATTATACAATTAGAATCATCACCACATAGCCAAGCATCACTCATATTATGAGCAGTACTATTGAGCTATTACAATTACCTCTCCGAGGGTAGCTGAGTTATGGTCATAGACTATAGTCTATAATATAACTAAAGTAATTACCGCTGATATCATTATTTTCCACATGTCAACCTCTTATAAAATTTTTTTCCACCAAAACTAATTATGACATCATTTTTTTTTCAACATAAATAAAAATTTGAAAATGTTAAATTAATTATACATTTTCCTAACAGATTTTATTCTACCTCCGATTTTTTAGTTGCAACTTTGGAATAATTTTATCTCTCAAATAATACCTCAAAGTTGCAACTAAAAAAGTCGGAGGTGGTATTTAAATTGACTAATTATGCAATTTCCATTAGAGAAACTAAAGGAAGGTTGTACTATTTATTTTCTTATAAACATTCTTTTTCTCCTACTCCGTATATTTTATACATATTATATGAATTGGGGTTCCACTTTTTATTAATTTATCAATATATTAGATTTTGCTTAAATCATTTGTACTACGTACATATTACACACAAATAAGCTAAAAAATATTGTTAAAAATGATGTTAAAACCGTGCATCGCACGAACCTAATCTAGTTATAAATAAAATTACATTCGTACCCAGTTTTATATGCAAATGAAATTACTGATTAGTCTTGTATCTATCATAAACATCAAACATGTAGGGATTTAAATCAGCCAAATCCAAGATTTTATTGTCAGTTTACCATTATTTTCTTGTGAAATTACTACAAAGAATTGGTACAGTTGACTAAATTGGTACAATATTTTGTTATTTCGATATGATATTTAGGTTGTTTTATTCAGAAATTAAACTGTTAGAATGGGCTGAAGTGCATCTAAACATACTGAATGGCATTTCACCATAATTGTTCTGCTTATCTCAATTTATCAGTGTTACTTATAATTATTGTTGGCTTATTGGCTGTACTAGAGAATTATGTGAATTTGGTGCTTGTCTGCTATAAGGATATCAAATGTTATTCTTGTTTCTCTATGAAGCATGGCTTTTCTGGAAGTCAACTGGTTTTTACCTTTTTCATGAATTATTGCTGTCTTAAAAAGTCAAATATTGTGAAAGTGCAAAAGGGGAGATTAGACCTCTATATTTTCCAGTGATCTATGTAGGACATTTGGAATAAAATCTATGACAACCGTGCATTTACAGACGATACTCTGGAGTGAAAAAATGGACCCTGGAATTATCTGGAGGAAAAGAGAGGATTGCAGTCATAAGAGCCTCTGGAAGCATCAGTCGTGTTCGTGGCCCTTTAAGTTCGTCTACATCAGGCATAGTTGCAGAACAGCTAATCGAGAAAATACGTAGTGTAAGAGGTATGTCTTATATTCTTTGTCTGATTTGTTTATCCGTATCAAGTATGCATTATTGAATTTCTTCAATGGGTTTACTTTTGTAATTGTTGCATAAATCAGAATAGGTAGTGTTCCAGAAGATAAAAATTAAGCTTTCATCTATCAATCTGTCATACCTTATATAGTTTTTTCCTTATTGATAAGTTAGCAAATGTCCAGGAAGCAGTGCTGGTGATGAACTGAATATAGCCTAACATGGCTGTAAGATTAGTTGTATCCTTAGTAGTGTGATGATGTCCTCTAAATTTCTACAAAGTAATTGTTAATTTTTTTTCTCAAGAATGACCAGTTTGTTTGTTTGTATTAATGTTGGAATTCTGTCCAGAATCCAAAAGATATAAAGCTGCAATAATTCGAATTGACAGTCCTGGAGGTGATGCTCTTGCTTCAGATCTGTAAGTGTATCCTATTTCTTACATACAGTATATTGAATGCATGGTTATATTTTAATTCACTTTTTTTTTTTCTTTTGTTTACTCTTGGATTCTTAATTACCCATATGTATCACACTAGAAGCCAGCTATGTTAATCAGCATCTTCTTTTCACTGTACATAACCGTGTCGGACATGCCATGTCTGAGCAACGTAGGAAACCAGGGTTAGGTCATCATAATTTCTAGTGAATGTATGCATAGTTGGCCTCTTGGAAAAATCTTTTGCTGTATAATGTACTGTGATGCCAGATGAAGTGATGAATATTTCTTAGCTTATCACCTAGGAAGTTGGCATCATTGCTGTTTTTTTCATTTTATTTTTATTTTTTGGTGTAAAGAGAGCCACAGGGAAAATGACATTCAACATTTATTGTTTTAACACACAAATCAAGTTGGTAGATTGAAGACACAGGCACGCTTTATATGGTTCCTTAAAATGTTGGAAAAAAACAGTTAGAGGTTGAATTTTTTTCATTGAACGACAATATGAAATTATCTAAATAGTTGAAAAAACATGCAAGTTTCTATTTAGATGGAACTCATGGAAGGAGTTCCACAATGACAATATGTAAAGTTTAAAGTATAATCTAAAAAATGGATACCAAAACTATTAAAATTCTGAAGTTGAAGAGGATGATTTGGTTTGTCAATTCATTTCTAGATAGTGGTGAAGTGTGATGTAACAGATGCGACATACTGCTTTGACACTGCAGACTTTAACAATATTATGACCTTAATCATGAATAAATTTTCATATGAAAAAAGGCCCAGAAAATAATATATATTAATATGATCACAGTTTTACGTGGCATTAATGGATAATCACTTGTCAAATATGTCAGGATGTGGCGGGAGATAAGACTTTTGGCTGCCGAAAAACCTGTTATTGCATCAATGGGTGATGTTGCAGCTAGTGGGGGATATTACATGGCGATGGGAGCAGTGACTATAGTTGCAGAAAATCTTACTTTGACTGGTTCAATTGGAGTTGTCACAGGTTAGACTTTTGTATCACTTGTCCCATCAATAGGCTTCAGTAAATGACTCCTGTATCAACGTGTCTCATCAGTAGTTGATAGTTCAATACTCAGTTAATCCTTTATGCACTGGGGATCACCGCAAGTTACTCCCTTCAACACTGTACTTGTTGCAGCTGATTTTTTAGTGATATATTTGAAATAGGAGGAAGCAATTCCTTAGTGGCCTGACATAGTATGTGGAGTAGTCCTAAATAGTAAATGATGCATTGTAAGTTGCATAGAATTGGTACAGAATTATTGGGAGTTAGGAGGTTGATGACCATCACATTGTATAATTGTACAGCTGACTTGACCTTTCTTTTCTTCTGGTATTGACCTTCTTCTTCTTGCTTCACAAAGAAAGGGCATAATCTTTACTTTCTTGGAAAGGTGGGTCTCATGGATCTGAACCAGAGTACTCTATGCCAAAATGGGATAATTTACAACACCAAGTCTCACCCTTTGATTTCTTCTTTTGCCTTTGCTAATAATATATAGATTCCAGATTCAATCATGGCTTTAAATCTCGGATGCGGTTGCGATTGTGGTAACGGTCACGTAACCACTTTCACAGGCAATGCGGCTATTGCGGCCTAATATTTCGGTTTTGGCAAGCTCAAAATCCTTCACAATGCAGCTGAGACTTAATGTCATGGATCCAATATATAAGCTTTGCAACATTTCTATCATCTAATATTGTGCATAATTTTAGCTGAAAAGGCTATAATGATTAATAACCATTAGGCAATTCATTGGTTGTTTCAAATATATAAAAAAAAAGGAAAAATTTGGCAATTCATTGGTTAGGCTTGTGAGTGATAAATTTATGTTTTGCTTTAACTTCTTCATGCTTATACTTCTCTTTTCTGAAGAATGAGTTTTGAACTGTATCTATTTGCTCCTGAACAAAACAAAAATAAAATAAATGCAATGAATTATTTATTATTATTATTATTATTATTATTATTATTATTATTATTATTATTTATTTTTTATTTTTTTGTTGTTGTTTCACAGCAGTGAACATATCTTATGGATCAAATCAAATGTTCATGTGATGCTTGAGCTGATAGATGCTAGAATCTATAGCACACTTAGATAATTACTCAATGTGTCCTTAGCTGTAACATGAAATGCACCTAATAATGTAGTTTTGTTTGATAGGGAAGTTCAATTTGGGAAAGCTGTATGAAAAGATTGGATTCAATAAGGAGATCATATCAAGGGGAAAGTTTGCTGAGCTCACTGCGGCAGAGCAGCGATCTTTCAGGTGAAAGTTCTTGTCTTGCATGCTTGGGCAAGGTTTCCTAAAATGAACTACGTCTACAGATCACTAGGAAGTAGGAACTAGCATGTACTTTGTGCTCTACATCATGCTACAAAAGTACTCGCTAGAATAATGACAGATTTTATTTTACATCTGATATGATCATTTACAACTTTACAAGATATATGTTTTGCATATAAGTGCTTGCAGATAATTCCATGATAAAATACATTATTTATACTTCGGGGCATATTATCTGATGAATGACAAGGTTTTGTAAAAATTCCCGAAAAAAAAAAAAAAACACTCTTGGCAATAGAAGTCAATAACTTTGACAATTAATCTTCAGATTGTTGGGTTCTCAAAAATTCAAAAGTGAATTTTTGCTATGTTAAGGGTAAATTAATTTTAGATCTTCCCTCATTTAGCATCAAAGAGCAAACTTTCACTGATAGCTACAATCTTAGTAACATTTGATTTGTTTCTCATTCTAAATGCAAATTTGTTATAGGCCGGAAGAAGCAGAGCTTTTTGCAAAGTCTGCCCAGCATGCTTATACACAATTTCGAGATAAAGCAGCCTATTCAAGATCAATGCCTGTAATTTTTCTATTACTAACCTTTTATTTTATTTTATTTTTATTTTAACATGAATTATTTGAATTTTACACTATCAATACAGATTATTGATTGATTTATTTCATTTATGTATAGGTAGATAAGATGGAAGAAAATGCACAAGGAAGAGTCTGGACCGGAAGTGATGCTGCTTCTCGAGGACTTGTTGATGCTTTAGGTGGAATGGGCCGTGCAGTTGCCATAGCAAAGCAAAAGGCTAACATTCCCCAAGAGCAACCGGTATTTCCTTTCTATTTTATGGCTCATACCTCTCTAATGTTTGGTGTTAATTTTACTCCCAACTCTTTCTTTCTATTGTGCTGTGGCACTTTTCTGCCTTTTGCATTCAAAATTTCTTTCATAGTTCTTAATTATTGCCATCTCTGTTAATTCTCACTCGTGTGATAGGTATGCTTTGTTGATGCCTTGTTGAGATAATGCCCATGTATTATTGAATAACACTGCATTTATTGAAATACCACATCTTTATGGACCATGGCTACAATAGTACAATGTCTTGAATTGCAATAGTAGGTGGCTAGTGCCCAAGTTAAATGTCACTCAAATTTGAGGAAGACATTTTTGTCAAAGATGTGGCCGTACTCTAGGGAAGTAAGGCTTGTAAGCTTGGCAGACCACCAGTCCTATTTGTAGGTCAACCACAACCAAATGATAATGTGCTTCCAAATACCAATTACTCCGTCTCTAAAAGTTCTTCATGATGACACTTTTTGTGAACTCTTTATTCTGTGCCCGTCTCATTGTTTATGCTGATAATGATGCAGGTGAC
The DNA here is from genome assembly GCF_001683475.1 of Chenopodium quinoa. Classification (NCBI taxonomy): domain Eukaryota; kingdom Viridiplantae; phylum Streptophyta; class Magnoliopsida; order Caryophyllales; family Amaranthaceae; genus Chenopodium; species Chenopodium quinoa. The sequence goes on from NW_018743036.1 coordinate 6,418, forward strand.
ACTGGTTGAAGTGTCAAGACCATCCCCTTCGTTGCCAGAGATTTTGAGTGGCATAGGGGGTACTATTGTTGGGGTGGACAGAACTCTAAAAATACTACTTGAAGAGTTGACATCTATGGAGGGAATCCAGGCAAGAATGGATGGGATCATCTTTGAGAAACTGGGCGAAGCATCGAATGCAAATCCTATCATAAATATACTGAAGGACTATTTAGGCTCTCTTTGAAGGTAAAGACCTCATATTAAAACTCAATCCCGACTGAGCTCTAGGATCAGCCATCTCTTCTTTAGACCAAAGTGTTACATGAAATCATTTACATTAAAAAATTAAAAGAAAAAAAAGAAAGTGTAAAGCTACCTGCCATAACAATCCAATTATAGATACACCACAGCTTCTGAAAATTGCACTTGTGATAGAAATTTTTACTGGAACTTGCTTGTATTGTATTATAGCAAGAGGGTAATACGATATTTTTCACTGTGTTGCATTCTTTTACCGCGATTGTCATCTGACTTGTACTGCTGTGTTCATTAATCATATTGTACTTCTATCTGTTTATGGAGCATGTGTATGTTATGGGAAAAATTAGAACCCTAAGACCATGTAAATCATACGATTGCCGATTGGATCTAAGTTGTATCTCACATGAATAGCTTCTTTATTCTCTTAAGGTTTACATTTGCAATTCTCGTAAATTTACATTGATTCCTATTCAAGCATATATACAGTTAAAAACTTTAAATTATCATAAAATTATAGATGTGACTGTCTTCAAGAGTTCATATTTATCTACATGTATATAAACATATAATAGTAGTAATTTTTTTAATTTATGTATTTTTAAAAATAAAATGTTTATACTTATAGGTAGGTAGATAGATAGTCTTTCTTTGAATGGTATATCCTTGAATGTTTCCAATACATCAAAATTCAAAAGCATTATACTCCGTTGCATATAAGGCTGACGTTCTACGTGTCTAAGAGCAACTCGCCAACTCTAATAGCGAGCTAATTGTCAAATTCTTGCCGTTCTATATAAGCTTTTAAAGTTTTTAGATAATTATCTTTCTAGTTAGATTGATCCTCAATGGTAATATTCAAGTACGAGTACAAAATAAAACTGAGACGGAGTACGCAGAAGGGAAAAATAAACAAACACCTTTCATATACACCCGGAATCAATGTATAATAAACTTCAGTCCTCAAAATTGACAATCTTGTACTGTTCTGAATTCATCAGTCCAAATCTTCCCTTGGCTTCGTTTGTGCAATACTAAGTTTTCCACATAAACTTCAGAAGATTTACTGTTATGATCAGTATAATTTTCCAAATGTTGTATCTGATGAGTTCTAAAATTATATGAATACACTTTACCCTTTTTAAGTACCAAAAATGTATTCTTCTCAGCATTGAAAATCTCCATAAAAAAACTTCTTGTAAGAAACTGATCAGCCTCTAAATTTGTATCTCCGGTATACCACAATCGCCATGATCTATCTCCGCCATCCTTGACCAAAACCCATATGCAGATTCGCATTGAACATACACTAAAAGCTGCAATTGACTCACCGAGGGTGAACAGAAATTTAAGGCTATCTTTTTGTTTAAGAGCATCAGGGAAATCCGTAATGCTAAATTCCTCGGAATCAAAATCGAACGATACAAGATGAATCCTTGATACGGGTGGTTTAGAATAATCCTGATCAAATCCTAACCAGTGGGTAGCACTCTTGGAATAATAAGTACACCCATATCTTCGAATGTGAGCTTCATCAAATAACCCATCTTTGATCCTCCAAAGGCGATCATTTAATGAATAAACTGCAATCGAAACCTCGGAATTCCATCGACACCCAAAAGCAACTATCTTATGATCATTAGTAGACGAAGCAAAACCGGGGTAATAAAGTATGGTATATCCCATCGAAATAAAAGGACAAGGTGGAATTACCAACGATTTTCGAATACAAGGATTGTAAAATACGAACTCATCTTCAGTTTCTTGTAACAAAATCAGTCCAAAACAATTGTTGTATGAATTGCAATGATCCTTTTGAGTGCTGAAAACTTTATCAATTTTCTTGAATGCGTCGATACTATAAAGGGTAAATTCAGTCTCCTTTTTGGCTATCAAAGACTTGCGTTTCTTGTTGTAAATGTGAAGATGAGTAACAATGAAATCCGAGGAATCAATCAATGAACACCAGCTTTTACAAACACATCTGAATCTCATTAGGCTTTTTCGCCGGCAGCCTTGCTAAGATCTCCGTCCACAAATCCATCGCTAAATCCACTAATGCTTCCGCCATTGATTAAGAATTTGAAGGTGATAAATTGAATCAAAGGGTTTTGTGTTGTGTACAAGTGTATAACCTACAGTTAATATACAGTGTACCAATATATAGAGAGAGCTTTATGTTAAACTAACACGTTCTGAAACCCTAATTATAGTAGTATTAGGTTTCTTGTTTAGAGTTATACTCTTATATCAAAATTACTATGTTATATCAAAATTATACCTATACTCTTATATTCTTATTACTTGAAGAAAAACAGGTCAATCATGATAGTTATATACTCCCTCCGTTTTTAAATTCTTACTCAATTTCTTCATGCGCGGAGTATTAGGAGAAATTAGAGTAAGTAATAAAATATTGAAGTAGTGGGTTAGGTGGAAGAATTAAAAAATTATAAAAATCTAAAGTAGTGAAGAAAATTAGAGGAGAGAGAATATGAAATTAATAAAATATGATTTATATTGAATTCACTAGGTCAGAGAAATCAATTAAATATTGTAATTTTTTTTTTCTTGTCAAAAAAAAAATAAGGAAATGGAGCAAGTATTTAAAAACGGCGGAAAGAGGAAAGTGGAGCAAGTATTTAAAAACGGAGGGAGTAATATTTCAATCGATAACTACAAAATTTTCATTATTTATTGGAATCAACACATTCAACTTGTCATATAGCTCGCCTTTCAAAGAAATTTTTTTTTGCCAAATAGCTCATACAGAGTACTTAGTTATTTATGAGAGAAAAAAAAATTAGACACTGAACTGAATTTAAGTTGAACCGAACAAGTTCTGTCTCGCAAGAACGGAATTATCCTATACCAAATATTGAAATACTCAGTATAAATATAACTTTAAAAGCAGGCAAAGCATATGTTAAAAATGGCCTTATCATTCTCATCATCACCATTTTCCTTAAACTTAGACACCTTCAACCACACCTAAAAAAATTACAATCTTAGTAATAAACCAGTTTCTCGTTATATATATATATATATAAAAATAAAAAATAAAATAAAAAAAAAAGAAAGAAAAGAAAAAGAGGTTACATATCTTTAAACACGGGTTCCTGAGCTTGAGTAACATAGGCTACATGGTCTTACTTAGAACGTAACATCTTACGCAAATTAAAATAGAATTTTTTTACAAATAGATTAATCCAAAATCCAAATTGTTTCATTACCAAAAGAATATGTAAACAACATTTTTATGATCGAAATCTAGTCACAGAGCAAAGTATCAAATGACTATACATGTAACAAGCTAGAATTTGTCAAAAAAAAAAAAAAAAAAAAAAAAAAAAAAAAAAGAAGAAGGTAGTAACAGAAATTAAAGCTACAACCTACAAAGAATCATATGAACTAGTTCTTTTAGTTTCCAACATTCCACGAAACATCAACGCCGATGATATAAACATGACTAGGATGCAATGCTCCAATTCTTCTTGTATCCTTCACAATAGGCTTAGGAATCGATCCACCACCATCTACGATCTTTTTCTCCATCTACAAAATAAACACCACATTAATTAAGCTCGTAGTTGTTACATCGTCCCAACCAATTTTATATAAGCACACGTAATATTAAACATAATTAATCGAAAGAACCCTTCATAGATATAACTGTTCTCTCATATATATGATCACTTGATTTACATAATAAAACTCATACATGTAACGATTTTTTTTCGAACATCCATCAATAAATTATGCAACTACCCATAATAATAATCATTGAATAATTTTTTTTTTTGATGCAATAATAATCATTGAATAATGACTTGATCACAAAATCAACATACAAATTTAACTAAACTTGGAAATTATTGAATAATTGTGCTCACCTCCATTATGGGTTCCAATCTGCTCTTCAGTGAGTTGAATTCATTCTTTGCTTTATTCATGCTTTCTAAACACCTATTATAATAAAATTGTGTAAATTTTCAACAACTTTCATCAAATCTTCATAATATTTTGATACAACGAATTACATTACATAATATACAAAGCATACTTTTCCATATTCCTCTCCTTATAATAATCTCGTACTTTTTTTAATGCACCACGTAGAGAAATACAGCCTACTGCACCAACACTGCATAATTTGAACCACAAAATCTAAGCCATAATAAATTAGAATAACAAGAATATTAATCACTAGTAATTTCTTTATTTATAAAATTATAATCACTTATTTGTTAATTCTATATATATATATTTACGATAGATCAAATACAATATCAACTCTATCAAATTGAATTTTATATTTTTATTTTTTTTAAATGAGAGTGAGTAAGACTAATTAATCACCTGGAACTATCAAGTGTAGTATTAATAAACCTCATAGTTCTTGCAATTTCCGGGTCAATATGAAAATCAAAATTCATATTGTCATTTAGCTCTTGTCTGCAAAAATTCAATGCAGAAGAATAAATTATTAGTAAGAAATAATATTTAGTAATGAAAGAAGAGATAATTATGTAACAAAATTAATGAGAGAAACATTACACAAATTCAGCCAAATTATCGAGTCGTCTCGTAACATCTCTTAGTGCAACATTCAGATTATGAGCTTCATATTTTGGATTGATTTCCGTTATCAGAATATACTGTTTTCCATTGCATACAAACATATATAACACAAGATTATAAAGCTTAATTAGAGAGAAAAATCTTAATTAGAGAAAGAAAAAATTAGAGTTATTAATTAATACCTCATCCATCAAGGTGCTAGTGTAATCAACATATTCAAATTGATATTGAGCAACTTTGGTACCCGTTTTCTGCAAACATATATTAGCCTTTTTTATTAAATAAATCGCGAATTTGTTTACACATTATTAGTCCAATATTATGACTATATATATATATAAGGAAATACATTTAACCTCATTGATTGGTAGCTTAGGAGTTGACCCATCATCTTGTACGATTCGATTCTCCATCTACAATGTAAAATCGTTACAAACACTATATCAGAAGTAAGTTCACGTAGTCATGTTATTACATAGACCCGACATAAGTTGTCACTTAGTCCCGACCCCTCAATTCTTATCGTGATCGATTATGAAAAATTCAGTCTACTCACCCCTAATAAGGTTTCTAGATTGGACTTCAACTGGCTGTATGACATTCTCGTTCGTTCCAAGCACCTTAAGCAACTGTATACGTACAATAAATCGTATATTCAACAAATTTAATTAATTTCATCAAAATTAATTAATTAATTAAAATACCAAGTAAATAAAATGCAGAATAATACCCTTCTTTGTCCTTCGCATGAGAATTTAATTCGAAATTGAACACATTCACTAAGAATACGTTCTGCACCGATGCTGCGTTACAAAAAAATGTTAGCTTTTCATAAATAATGAGACCTGAAATTGAATCCCGACTATATCTCACTATCGTTACGACTCTCTTGACGTACAATATAACCTCTAACGTAGAATTTTTCACCAATGGTATATATTCAGAGTATTTATTTAATACTATAATAATTATTAAATTCAAGAATTATGTAGATTAACATTAACAAAAATCGATCATAATGTATAATAAATTAATATTTCTTGTTACCAAACAATTACACTATGAATATGAACGGTAATCTTGATTAATTAACAACCCATTTAATTAAAAATGAGAAAGAGAGATTAATTACGTAGAATTGCTGTCCTTAAACCCATGAAGAATTCGATCAAGATTCGAGAAGTATACATTTTCTTGTTCCCTACATTATGAACAAAACAAGATAATTAGTTAATTAATTAACGAACAATTAAATTAATTAATTAGACTAAAAATGATTAATACGAAAAAGAGAGAAAACTAACAGAATTTGAGCCAAATTATCGAGATGTTCTTGAGTAGATTGAAAGAATTCATATAATTTGTTAGCAACGAATCCTGGGTTTGTATGATTTTGCAGTAAAAGTAGATTATTAAACTCATTGTTTGGGTCCAATTTAGTCAAAATTGGGCCTGAGCACTAAATGATCCAATTAAAAGCCCAAGGTCAAGGTTCAACTCTCCAATTGCTCAAAAGTCAAAAGTCAGCCCACAAAGTAAGCCAATTGGGCTAAAGCCTCTCTCCAAATATGATGAGGTATAAAAGCCCTCATATTAACACATTCAAGGAGAGAGTCATATTCTTACATAAGACATCTCATAACATCACATACACTATCAGACACAACAACACATGCATCATCACTTGCATTATCTCATACACCGATTATTGCAGCTCATATGCTCATTCTCGCATTGAGAATACTCCACAAAAGCCTCAAGCTACAAACTCTCTTGCATAGTGTCTTCCTTTTTACACATTGTACTGACTTTAGCATCGGAGGGGCCTTCCTCGGAAACACCCCCGAGGCTAGTTTACGTGTGTTCACTGTGCAGGAAACCTTCGGCCCAACACAGCTTGGATCGAATCCAGTCTTCTCCATTTTAGTGGACCTTCGGCAAGGTCCCATTGTTTTCAACCGAAACAATTTGGCGCCGTCTGTGGGGAAGACTTTCAAAAATCTTTAAGCCAAATTCCTAACCAAGATCATCTTGCAATTATCTTAGCAGCCATGGCTAAGAACCGCAAGAGCAAAAGCCTCCGTCAAGGAGCGGGCGAAAAGCCTAAAACCCCTACACCATCGCCCTCGCCGGACCGGAACTCTCCCAAGGGTGCCGGCTCGGGGGAGGATCACACAAGGAGAATTCCCTATCTCCTATAATGCATGACTCCCAATATAGGCCGGACCACTCTCGGTCTAGCAGGGGTCAGTCTGATCATAGGACATATTCGGTGTCCCAAAGCCAACCATCGGCTGCACGGCCTCATTACCACACTCGGCCGGGGACCCCTTTGACGGGGCCCAGTTCGGAGGAGGTGGCAAGAGCGCTGGCAGTACTCATGGAGGCAATGAGGGCACAGAATATGCCACCGCCTCGTGATCGAACTCCTCCGCATACCCGGCATCAGCGGAGGAAGTTAGACCATGACGGTGGGAAGCTTCCTTCCTTCCGGGAACTGGAAGAGTGGGAGGAGGATTCTTGGAAAAATGAAAAACAGAGGAAGAAGAACTCTCAATTATTTAAAGGATCCTCATCCTCAAGACCAGCAGCGCATAAGAGCAGCAGCTCAGCTTCTCGGCCAGAATCTACTCGCCGGGAACCTGAGACTGCTCGCAGAAGCGTCCTTGACCGACTCGGCGGCCAGGAACCGAGCGTGCGTAGTCGCCTCACGTTCCCTGCAGCCGAGGCCCAGACTTCCCAGCCAGGGACGAAAACCACTCCTACCTCTCTGAGAGGGCGGAGCGCGGTCCCTTCGGCCAGGAACAAGGGCAAGGCCATTATGCTTCCCGCTAGTTCACCATTCGAGCAATGGATACTAGAAGAGCGCGTACCCACGGTTAAAATACCGTCGCATATCACATATGACGGGACCACGGATCCGAAGGACCACGTGGCCTCGTATGAGGCTCATATGCATCTTTGCCCCAGATCCGAGGCAACTTGGTGCAAATATTTCCCAACCACTCTCAAGGGGGTCGCGCAAGCGTGGATCTCCAAGGGAGTAAGGCAAGGCTCCATAACAGGTTGGGATGATCTGTCCTCCAAGTTCAGGAGCAAGTTTTCCACGGCAAACCGCCGAGAAAAGACTACCGCAGAGCTCATGGGTCTGCAACAGGGGGAAACCGAAAGCCTCCGAGACTACCTGACCCGTTTCAGTAACGAGTCATCAAGCGTCTCTCAGCTGGACCAGGGGCTAGCTGTTTTTGCAATGCAGAATGGCCTTCAGCCAGGAAAATTCCTAGACTTCATGGTCATGCATACCCCGCAGACCTTGGAGGAAGCTCTTAGTGCTTCGGATAAGTTCATCCGAGCCGAAGAATGGAATAAAGCAAAAACCCAACCTCAATCCGGGGGAGGGAAACAGAGGCAAATACCCTTGTCTGAAGGCCAAGGCCATAAGGCAAAGGGAAAATCAAAGGCCTCGGAGCCATCTTCGGCCAGCGACCTAAAGAAGGACAGGTTTGCCTCATACACAGGCAGATACGAGTCCTACACTCCGCTCTCTCTTCCACGCGCCAAAATTTACAGTGTGACGAAGGAGGAGCAGAGTTACCGAAAGCCGAGACCACTCCCAGAGTGGTATCAGCAAAAAAAATAAAAATCAGTGGTGTGAGTTCCACGAGTCTTCGGGCCACAACACTGAAGAGTGTATCCAGCTGAAGGACCAGATAGAAGACATGGTCCGGAAGGGATACTTGAAAAAAATACATCGCGGATTCACCGCGAGAAAAAAGAATCCGAAGGTTAGCAAAGGACCCTCGGCAGGACCTTGATTTCCCTCGGAAAAACAGTAAAAAACCGGAGGGGAAATTCCCTCCGATCAATGTTATCTCGGGAGGAATATACTCTCGGAGGGAGCACAAGCGTCACCTTAGAGCTTTGACTCACCAGGTGAACAACGCTGACATTCAATCTCCCCAGTCGCCGGTGCCGAACATGACGTTCACAGCCGCCGACTGCCGGGGGATTACGTTCCCTCACGAGGATCCGTTGGTGATCATCGCCACGGTGGCCAACCACGACGTCAGTAAGGTCCTTGTTGACGGTGGCAGCGGAGCAAACATTCTGTTCCGAAAGGCCTACAACCAAATTAAGCTGAAGCCCAAGCACCTTACGCCGGTACCCTATCCGGTATCCGGGTTCAATGGGGCTTCAACTTATCCAGATGGGAAGGTGACACTTCCTGTCACCATCGGTTGCGATGAGGCAGCCCGGAACGTCATGATTGAGTTTTTGGTCATCGACGCTCCTTCAGTGTACAACGTGATTTTGGGGAGACCCATAATTCACGAGATCCAAGGGGTCGTCTCAACTTATCATCAGCTGATGATTTACGTCTCAGACGCCGGCTTCCCCGAAAGGATACAGGGCAACCAGAAGGACGCCCGAAGGTGCAACTACCTCAAGCCATCCAGTAGTCGCCCAGATAACGACAAGGATGAAGAGGAGAAAGAAAAAGAAAGAGAGCCAAGCACAAAAAAGCCGAAAGGCCTAAGTGCTTCGGCCCAAGGATCAGTGCCCAGAGAAAAAGGTCCCGAAAGGGAAAAGGTTGACTCTTCATCTGAGCCGAAAGACTCAGAGAGCCAGCCGAAGAACACAAAGACTGGGACACCTGCTGACATTGGCAGCAGACCAGATTCTGAAGAGTCCAGTCCATCAGCAATGGACATGGACCAACAGACTGAAACAGCAGAGTTGCCGAAGGAGATGCTGAGAAATGTGTAACAATCGGGATGGACCTTGATCCTAACACCCGTTGTGAACTTATTTAGCTCCTGCGGGATAACAGAGATGTGTTTGCTTTCTCGGCAGCTGATATGCCCGGGATAAGTTCAGACCTCATCTCCCATAACTGAAGGGTCCATGCAAGGCCTCTCAAAATTGGGATCTTGTCCTTCGGAATGCTGCTGCAGTTCAGAAAGGCCGAATCCATGGGAAGCTCTCAGCTACATGGGAGGGACCTTATGAAATTTATGATGAGCTTCAGCCAGGGACATACCGACTTCGGCAGTTGGATGGAACTGAGTTGAAGAATCACTGGAATGCTGATGTTACTGAAAAAATACCATGTGTAAACCCTTCGGGGCAGAACAATCTTTTGTAAGTACATTTTGAACTAATGACAGGCCTTGGAGCCGCCATTTATATAAAATTTACAACTGTTTATCCTTTCAAAATTTTCTTTGTTCTATCTACTCTTTGAGGGTTTTTTATTCAGCCTCGTCTGAAGCCTTCGCCTTCGGGTAACTGGGTTTCAGATTGCTGACAAAACCTGTCTTTTTAAAGAACACCGGTCTTTCAGCTGAAGTCAAACTTCAGTAAGACTTGTTCTCCAAAGACATGAGTCCATGGACAATTCTGGGATATTGCCTTAACTGAGCCTTGTATCCCAGAGAGCCATTATCCGAAACATTGCCTTAAGTTGGCCCTGTGTTTCGGGTATCCATTTTTCAAAGATAGCCAGAAAATCAAGGATAACAGCAACAGTTGAAAATTTTTAAACCAGCCTCGTCTGAAACCTTCGCCTTCGGGTAACTGGGTTTCAGATGGCTTACAAAACTCAGTCTTTTTAAAGAACACTGGTCTTTCAGCTGAAGTCAAACTTCAGTAAGACTTGTTCTCCAAAGACATGAGTCCATGGACAATTCTGGGATATTGCCTTAACTGAGCCTTGTATCCCAGAGAGCCATTATCCGAAACATTGCCTTAAGTTGGCCCTGTGTTTCGGGTATCCATTTTTCAAAGATAGACAGAAAATCAAGGATAACAACCTTTTTAAATCAGCCTCGTCTGAAACCTTCGCCTTCGGGTAACTGGGTTTCAGATGGCTTACAAAACTCAGTCTTTCTAAAGAACACTGGTCTTTCAGCTGAAATCAAACATCAGTAAGACCTGTTCTCCAAAGACATGAGTCCATGGACAATCCTGGGATATTGCCTTAACTGAGCCTTGTATCCCAGAGAGCCATTATCCGAAACATTGCCTTAAGTTGGCCCTGTGTTTCGGATATACGTCTTCTTTAAGAACGCTGGTCTTTCAGCTGAAGTCAAATTTCAGTAAGACTTGTTCTAAAGAGGTTAGTCCCAGAAAGCTAATATCCCAAGCATTGCCTTCAGTTGGCCCTGTGTTTCGGATATCCAACTTTCAGACAATCTTCAGTAAGACTTGTATCCCAGAAGCATTGCCTTCAGTTGGCCCTGTGTTTCGGATATCCAACTTTCAGACAGTCAATCTTCAGTAAGACTTGTATCCCAGAAGCATTGCCTTAAGTTGGCCCTGTGTTTCGGATATCTATTTTGAAGAAGTTCAGAAATTGCTTATTCAACTAAAGTCATACTTCAATTTCTGTGGGGGCAAGAAGCACGCAGTGCAGCTATGTTCGGCAGAGTTGAAGAAAAGAAACAGTAAAGCATTCAAAAATAAAGCAACTGAAGAAAAAATTTTTGAGCTACAAGTTCAATAATTCAGTATCGGCAGCCGCCCACAAGCGGAAAATAACAGCTGCCGAAATACGTACATAAGCAAAAAAAATAAAACTGCTGTACGACAAGGCAAGCTGAAGCAAAAAACAAGGCAAAAAACTCAGAAAGCGGCAAGTCTAAAGTTAAGCACATGATGAACCGCAAGATTCTGAAGACGACTGCCCGAGTTCCTATGCTTCAGCCGGGGGATCAGACTGATCAGCGTTGAGTCCCATGGTGGCCTCAGCCCCAGCAGCCGAAGAGGCGGGCTTTGCATTTTGCCGAGCCTCCCTTTCCCTCTGCTCAGCTTCCAACTCCAGTCTTTCAGCTTCCTCTTCGGCTTCCTCAGCCTTAAGAATTTCAGCTTCAGCTGGAGTTGCATACTTCATGTGAGGGTCTTCGGGATTCTGAACCCACTCAGCACATTTAGACCAGTCCAGTTTCGGCTCAGCATGAAGGCAGACTCTTCGGCATACTCGGAATCCGTTTCTGAAACCCATCTCATATTCCTCTTGGGTGTAAACACGGACTTTGAGTAAAGCCTCAGCATCAGCCAGCTTCTTCTGGGTCTCCTCCAAGTCTTCCTTGGATTTCTTCAGCTCATCAGCGACTTTGGAGGAGGAACCCTTCAGCTCATTCAGCTCTTGCTGAATTTGGAAAGCCTTTGTCTGAGCCTGGGCCACTTCAACTTTCTGGATCAGCAGTTGATCCTCAGCCTCTTGAAATTTAGCTCTTTGGGCTTCAGCAGCAGCAGCAGCCTCTGAGAGTTGGACGTCTTTGGCCAAGAGCAACTCTTCAACAGCCATTCGGCTGGCTTCAAGAGCCTCTAGACGCTGCTGCACTTCAGCTTGTGCAGCAGTTCCTTCTTGAATTCGGCTCTCAATAGCAGCCTTGAATTTGGAGACGTCCACTCCCATATGCTCCTGGAGGAATTTTTCCCCTTCCATCAGTGGGGGAAAAACCTCCATCTCCATAGCATCGCAGAAGGTTTTCAGAGCTTCAGCAGCTTTTTTACCGTACTCCTCAACCTCCTGCTGCTTCTCTTCAGCTGCTGCTTGCTTCAGCTTAGCAAGCTTAACTTCCTCTTCAGCCACCTTCCTTTCGTGCACAGCAGCGTCTACCCTATCTTGTAGGGTATCAATCAGCTCTACAGTGAGAGTCTGATTGTGCACGAACTGAAAACAGGAAGACAAAAAAAAAAATAAGTAATAAAAAAAAAAATAGAGCTGAATTTCGGAGGAAATGAAGGAAAATTACCTGCATCATCAGCAGTTGGTTAGACCTGGCTGGGTCAGGAACTGATCTACTGGATTCGCCCATCCCAGCAGTGGCCTTCAGCGACCAGATCCTTGCCCTGTCTACTTCGGACATGCCAGCAAAACTGCCGAAGTAGGCTTCAGCTCCTTCTCGGTTTTGACCCCATATGAGGTCCCAGATGTGATCTGGGATTGGAATTCGGGGGGCCGAGAAACCCATTTCTCCAGAATGCAGAGTCTGGAAAGAAGGGAAGGACGACGATGGAGCTTGATTAGCTTTGGTTGTCTCAGCATCGTCCTTCTCAGAGGAGTCAAGTACTATGACCTCCTCTTCTTCAGGGGTGAGGACGAAAGCCTCAACCTCTCTTGCGATATCTGCCGTGAAGCCTTCAGCACTTGACATCACGGCATCTTTATTTTCGTGCTCAGCAGCACTCTCCTTGATTTCTTCTTGGACCCCTCCCTTAGGTTCGGGAGTTCTCTGATCCACCTCCATCTCAGGAGGTGGCGGAGGGGTCTTTTGAGGAGATTGGGGTGTTGGCTGGGGAACCCTCGGCGATCCATTGCCTTCCTCAGGTTCCCTTATTGCGACGCCGATGGTCATCGGCCTCTGCTGAAAATCATGAGGGCCGATGATGGCCATCCTTCGGCGCCTTTTCAGAAGAGGCTGCTCGTCCATATCTGAGTCTGAAGACTCTTGTATTTGATCTTCGGGACGAACAGGAGCTTTGCCTTCTCTGTGTCTGTTACTCTCTTCAGACTGTAACAGACAGGGGGGAAGAAGAGTGTGAGTAAAAAAAAAAAAAAAAAAAAAAAGAAGAAAAGAAAAAAGTTGTCTGAAAGCTCACCGAGGTCTTCAGCAAAGCCTCGTCTTCTTCAGCTGCTCTAGCTGCAGCTTCGGCTTCAGCAGCTCTGGAGGACCCTTCTCCTCCTTCACAAGCCTCAAGTACCCGTGCAACCTCTTCGGCTGTGCGGGCAGCTTCAGCTTCTTCGTTCAGCAGCTGAAACCAAGGGTCTCTCTTCTTCCACCAAGGCTTCTGCCTCTGATACAGAGCAACAGCCTCAATTTGGAAGTGGGAAGAGTCCAGATGAACTTCCCTATGCCTCGGCTCAGTGATAGACGGGGCCCGTTCAGTTACAACTCGCTCTCGGTTAACACCAAGACGAGCGTAGTTAATACCAACGTTGGTCTCGTCCCGCTCTGAAAAAAGGAAAGGGAAAAAGTTTAGCTCAGATATGTTGGCACAGCATAAAAAAGCAAAGCGAGAGAAGAAAAAGAGGTAGTTAAAAGCCTCGGCCCCAGCCGAAGAAGCTTACCATCCTTAAACTTTCGGCTGAGGCCAACAGCTGCTAGCATATTCTCTTGGAAAACGTAATGCGTATCGGGGAGCCAAGTCTCCGGGATATGCTGCATTCGACCACTCCCCCCCGGGTTCGGCAGCTTGCCGAAGATATGTTGCTGATCCAGGTTCGGATCCGCCCCGTTATCTGCGGGGGGACCTAGACTTCCCATTTCGGGATCAGGCTCAGCTAAGTACCGGGGAGCGCTGAAGACGCAAGGGTGGCCCGGATCTATGGGTGCCCTAACCCAAATCCATTGACCTCTCCAGTCCTTGTCTGAAGAGTCATTTGGCCACATGGTCAAGTATTGGGGCCGGGACTCAATCCGATACCACCCAGAACCATGGCTTCCGTGCCCACTCTGAATATTTGGCACTAGCCGATGGAGCTTTCTGAAGCAGTGCAGGTTCGGCACGTATCTGAAGAACTTGCAGACCCATAAGTATGTCATCACCCTTCGGATGCTGGTGGGGGTTAGCTGACATAGGGAAATGTTGTAATGGATCAGCAAGTCTCGGACGAAAACGTCCAAAGGGAACCTCAGCCCATACTGAAGCTGTCTCGTGTACACCCCCACATACCCCGGGGGTGGACGATGGATTCTATCGGATGCTGAGGGCATTCGGCACCAATATCCATCAGCTTCAAAAATGCCGTAGTGCAACTCAATTTGCTCGGCAAATCGATATTGATCGGCGTTCTCTACCCACCATGAGTAGGGGCGGTTCTTTATCATGGCCGAAGCGACTTCGGCATTCTCCCACTCTGAAAACCCAGGGAGGATATCCCAAAGGACAGCGGGAATTTCATCGTCCCGTCCAGAAGCACTCGGCTCATCCGTTCTTTGAGGAGGAGCCGAGGAAAGGGGAGTCGCCCTAATCCCATCAGCAGGGTCAGACTCCGGCCTTCGACCATTCCAGGTCCCAATCCTATTCCTAGGATCGGGAATCGGCCTTGCTCTTCTTGGAGCACGGGCTCTACCTCTAACTCCTCTTGCCATGGACTATTTCGAAGAGAAAAGTCGAAAGAAGAGGGGAAGGAGTTCGAATTCGAAGAAAAATAAACTGAAATCAAAGGAATTTACCTAATCTGAAGCGAAAGTTGCCGATTTACGAGTTCGTAGTGGCAAGTCTCAGCTTCTAAGCTCAATGCTCGGGGAATTTGCGAAGTTTTGATACGGATTCTTGGATTCTCTCTCGAAGAATTCTGGGTTTGTGTTGGTGAATCAGTGAGGAGAATGACGCGCCTCTGTTTATATCTCCAGGTACGGGATACGAAGAGTCTGTGCTTTAATTTCTCTTAAGTACCCACTAAGTAACCATTAAACACATGTCTTGTGATTAAACCGCCCATTATCCGTCCAACTTCCGCAAATCATTAACCGTTGTTATCTCATTAATTACGGTTTAAATTCAAATTTTTGGATCAATTAAATCATTTACTTCCCTCCTTTTCTGAGTTAAATCAAACCCGACCCGTCATTCTTCCGAATCGGGTCTGGGGGGCAAGTTGTTTGGGTCCAATTTAGTCAAAATTGGGCCTGAGCACTAAATGATCCAATTAAAAGCCCAAGGTCAAGGTTCAACTCTCCAATTGCTCAAAAGTCAAAAGTCAGCCCACAAAGTAAGCCAATTGGGCTAAAGCCCAACCTCTCCAAATATGATGAGGTATAAAAGCCCTCATATTAACACATTCAAGAAGACATCTCATAACATCACATACGAGATCATACACTATCAGACACATTGTCACTTGCATTATCTCATACACCGATTATTGCAATTCATATGCTCATTCTTGCATTGAGAAATACTCCACAAAAGCCTCAAGCTACAAACTCTCTTGCATAGTGTCTTCCTTTTTACACATTGTACTGACTTTAGCATCGGAGGGGCCTTCCTCGGAAACACCCCCGAGGCTAGTTTACGTGTGTTCACTGTGCAGGAAACCTTCGGCCCAACACAGCTTGGATCGAATCCAGTCTTCTCCATTTTAGTGGACCTTCGGCAAGGTCCCATTGTTTTCAACCGAAACACATACTATAGGATTTCGGTATATGCAGTAAAATATCTAACAAGATCTACATTCAATGTAACGAACCGTGCTATATGTGGGAGACTAGTTATTTCTATATCCTTCAAATGTTCTATGCTAGTAGTAAGTATATATGTAACCACAGATTAATGTTACAGTGATCATCTTTTGGGCAGATCAAATGAATGGCTTCATTATTCTCTCAATGGACTAGGATGGCAGTTCGTATTAGGCATACTTTCAGCTGCATCATCACCGCGATGATTCTCACAACTACGACAGCTCTTTTCTAGCTGCTGCTGAGTTTTCTTGATGCTAGGGGATGACCGGTCTATCTCATCAAACGTCTTAAACAGTTCTTTAACTCTTGTTTCGGATGAAAACAATCGAATCTCGGAAGATCCTTTTATCTTGAGGGAACTTGGTCTCGGTCCGAACGACGCAGGAGCCGAGGGTTTCCTGCACAACAAATACACGTAAACTAGCCTCGGGGGGGACGCCGAGGAAGGCCCCTCCGATGCTTAAGTCAGTATATTAGAGAGAGAAAGCTGTGCAAGAGTTTAGTTGCTTGAGGCTTTATTGTCTTACCAAGAATTGACCAAATTGTTGGCTTTTATACCTTGGCTAATGAAGGAGGCGGATTGGGCCCGGAAGTCAGTTGGGCTGGGCCAAGCTGATTGGGCCGTTGACTGATCTTGACATGGCTTTGAGGATGTTGATTTTTGACTTTAGCACATTTGGAGAGTTGAACCTTAACCTTGGGCTTTTAATTGGATCATTCAGTGACCAGGCCCAATTGGACTAAATTGAACCCAAACAACTTGCCCCCCAGACCCGATTTGGAAGGATGACGGGTCGGGTTTGATTTAATCAGAAAAGGAGGGAAGTGAATGATTTGTTAATCCAAAAATGTGAATTTAAACCGTAATTAACCCATGATTAATGAGATAACAACAGTTAATGTGGATAATTGCGGAAGTTGGACGGGTAGTGGGCGATTTAACTGCAAGGTCGTGTGTTTAACGGTTACTTAGTGGGGTGCTTGAGAGAAATTGAAACGCAGACTCCTTGAATTCCCATTTCTGGAGATATAAATAGAGGCGCGTCTTCTCTCCCCACTCATTCATCAACACAAACCCAGAATTCTCAAGAACGCTCAAGAGCCCGCATCAAAACTTCGCAAATTCCCCGAGCATTAAGCTTAGAAGCTGAGACTTGTCACTACCAATTCGTAAATCGGCGACTTTTGCTTCAGATCAAGGTAAATTCCTTTGATTTTATTTCATTTTTCTTCGACTTTGCACTCTTTCCCCTTTTTCGACTTTTTCCTTCGAAATAGTCCATGGCAAGAGGAGTTAGAGGTAGAGCCCGTGCTCCAAGAAGAGCAAGGCCGATTCCCGATCCTAGGAATAGGATTGGGACCTGGAATGGTCGAAGGCCGGAGTCTGACCCTGCTGATGGGATTAGGGCGACTCCCCTTTCCTCGGCTCCTCCTCAAAGAACGGATGAGCCGAGTGCTTCTGGACGGGACGATGAAATTCCCGCTGTCCTTTGGGATATCCTCCCTGGGTTTTCAGAGTGGGAGAATGCCGAAGTCGCTTCGGCCATGATAAAGAACCGCCCCTACTCATGGTGGGTAGAGAACGCCGATCAATATCGATTTGCCGAGCAAATTGAGTTGCACTACGGCATTTTTGAAGCTGATGGATATTGGTGCCGAATGCCCTCAGCATCCGATAGAATCCATCGTCCACCCCCGGGGTATGTGGGGGTGTACACGAGACAGCTTCAGTATGGGCTGAGGTTCCCTTTGGACGTTTTCGTCCGAGACTTGCTGATCCATTACAACATTTCCCTGTGCCAGCTGACCCCCACCAGCATCCGAAGGGTAGTGACGTACTTATGGGTCTGCAAATTCTTCAGGTACGTGCCGAACCTGCATTGCTTCAAAAGGCTCCATCGGCTAGTGCCAAACATTCAAAGTGGGCACGGATGCCATGGCTCTGGGTGGTATCGGATTGAGTCTCGGCCCCCGTTCCTAACCATGTGGCCGAACGACTCTTCAGACAAGGACTGGAGAGGTCAATGGATTTGGGTTAGGGCACCCACGGAGCCGAGCCACCCTTACGTTTTCAGCGCTCCCGGTATCTTGCCGAGCCGGATCCTGATATGGGAAGTTTAGGTCCTCCCGAAGATAGCGGGCCAGACCCGAACCTTAATCAGCAGAACATCTTCGGCAAGCTGCCGAACCGGGGAGGCAGCGGCCGAATGCAGCATATCCCGGAGACTTGGCTCCCCGATACGCACTACGTTTTCCAAGAGAATATGCTGGCAGCTGTCGGCCTCAGCCGAAAGTTTAGGGATGGTAATCTTCTTCGGCTGGGGCCGAGGCCTTTTAATTATCTCTTTTCTTCTTTCATTTTGCTTTCTTGTGATGTGCCGAACTAACTGAATTGACTTCTCCCCTTTTCTTTTTCAGAACGGGACGAGACCAACGTCGGCATTGATTACGCTCGCCTTGGCGTCAACCGAGAACGAGTCGTAACTGATCGGGCTCCCCCTATCACTGAACCAAGGCGCCGAGAGGTTCACCTAGACTCTTCCCACTTCCAAATTGAGGCTGTTGCTCTGTATCAGAGGCAGAAGCCTTGGTGGAAGAAGAGAGATCCCTTGTTTCAGCTGCTGGAAGAAGAAGCTGAAGCTGCCCGTACAGCCGAAGAGGTTGCACGGGTTATTGAAGCTTGTGAAGGTGGAGAAGGGTCCTCCAGAGTTGCTGAAGAAGCTGCGGCTAGGGCAGCTGAAGAAGACGAGGCTTTGCTGAAGACCTCGGTGAGCCTTTAGACTTAACTTTGTCTTTCTTCTTTTTTTTTTTTTTACTCACACTCTTCTTCCCCCCTGTCTGTTACAGTCTGAAGAGAGTAACAGACACAGAGAAGGCAAAGCTCCTGTTCGTCCCGAAGATCAAATACAAGAGTCTTCAGACTCAGATATGGACGAGCAGCCCCTTCTGAAAAGGCGCCGAAGGATGGCCATCATCGGCCCTCATGACTTTCAGCAGAGGCCGATGACCATCGGCGTCGCAATAAGGGAACCTGAGGAAGGCAATGGATCGCCGAGGGTTCCCCAGCCAACACCCCAATCTCCTCAAAAGACCCCTCCGCCACCTCCTGAGATGGAGGTGGATCAGAGGACTCCCGAACCTAAGGGAGGGGTCCAAGAAGAAATCAAGGAGAGTGCTGCTGAGCACGGAAATAAAGATGCCGTGATGTCAAGTGCTGAAGGCTTCACGGCAGATATCGCAAGAGAGGTTGAGGCTTTCGTCCTCACCCCTGAAGAAGAGGTCATAGTACTTGACTCCTCTGAGAAGGACGATGCTGAGACAACCAAAGCTAATCAAGCTCCATCGTCGTCCTTCCCTTCTTTCCAGACTCTGCATTCTGGAGAAATGGGTTTCTCGGCCCCCCGAATTCCAATCCCAGATCACATCTGGGACCTCATATGGGGTCAAAACCGAGAAGGAGCTGCAGCCTACTTCGGCAATTTTGCTGGCATGTCCGAAGTAGACAGGGCAAGGATCTGGTCGCTGAAGGCCACTGCTGGGATGGGCGAATCCAGTAGATCAGTTCCTGACCCAGCCAGGTCTAACCAACTGCTGATGATGCAGGTAATTTTCCTTCATTTCCTCCGAAATTCAGCTCTATTTTTTTTCTTATTACTTATTTTTTTTGTCTTCCTGTTTTCAGTTCGTGCACAATCAGACTCTCACTGTAGAGCTGATTGATACCCTACAAGATAGGGTAGACGCTGCTGTGCACGAAAGGAAGGTGGCTGAAGAGGAAGTTAAGCTTGCTAAGCTGAAGCAAGCAGCAGCTGAAGAGAAGCAGCAGGAGGTTGAGGAGTACGGTAAAAAAGCTGCCGAAGCTCTGAAAACCTTCTGCGATGCTATGGAGATGGAGGTTTTTCCCCCACTGATGGAAGGGGAAAAATTCCTCCAGGAGCATATGGGAGTGGACGTCTCCAAATTCAAGGCTGCTATTGAGAGCCGAATTCAAGAAGGAACTGCTGCACAAGCTGAAGTGCAGCAGCGTCTAGAGGCTCTTGAAGCCAGCCGAATGGCTGCTGAAGAGTTGCTCTTGGCCAAAGACGTCCAACTCTCAGAGGCTGCTGCTGCTGCTGAAGCTCAAAGAGCTAAATTCCAAGAGGCTGAGGATCAACTGCTGATCCAGAAAGTTGAAGTGGCCCAAGCTCAGACAAAGGCTTTCCAAATTCAGCAAGAGCTGAATGAGCTGAAGGGGTCCTCCTCCAAAGTCGCTGAACAGCTGAAGAAATCCAAGGAGGACTTGGAGGAGACCCAGAAGAAGCTGGCTGATGCTGAGGCTTTACTCAAAGTCCGTGTTTACACCCAAGAGGAATATGAGATGGGTTTCAGAAACGGATTCCGAGTATGCCGAAGACTCTGCCTTCATGCTGAGCCGAAGCTGGACTGGTCTAAATGTGCTGAGTGGGTCCAGAATCCCGAAGACCCTCACATGAAGTATGCAACTCCAGCTGAAGCTGAAATTCTTAAGGCTGAGGAAGCCGAAGAGGAAGCTGAAAGACTGGAGTTGGAAGCTGAGCAGAGGGAAAGGGAGGCTCGGCAAAGTGCAAAGCCCGCCTCTTCTGCTGCTGGGGCTGAGGCCACCATGGGACTCAACGCTGATCAGTCTGATCCTCCGGCTGAAGCATAGGAACTCGGGCAGTCGTCTTCAGAATCTTGCGGTTCATCATGTGCTTAACTTTAGACTTGCCGCTTTCTGAGTTTTTGCCTTTTGTTTTTTTTTTGCTTCAGCTTGCCTTATCGTACAACAGCTTATTATATTTTTATTTTGCCTGTACGTATTTCGGCAGCTGTTACTTTCCGCTTGTGGGCGGCTGCCGACTATTTTTGTAATTCAACATTTTTATTTCAAAGAAGTTCACTTTCTCAGCTTTCTTGTGTATTTTTTTTTTTTTCTTCGCTTTACCAGTCTTCGCACTTTACTGCTTTCTTTGAATGATCTTTCAAATATTTGCTAAGTGCAGAACTTCGGCTAGCGAGAATCATTTCTGCTGAGACTTCTTTTTGCCGTTTGTACTCGGATGTTTTCAACTTGTGAAAAAACTGACATAAGTATCAAACTTCGGCTGAGCTGAAGGGTATTAGATCAGTTGTGCCATTTCTCTATTTCCCTCTGCCCCCCCAGAAATCTGAAGATGAGGTCTTCTGAATTCTGGAATGGCTGATAATTTTTCTCGGCTAAGCCGAGGATCTTTGAACACTTTGCTTTATTTTCTACATCTGTTTTTAAAGTACTGATTTCCCACCTGAGAGTTTTCACTCTAGAGATGGTACTCTTGTGACACTTTCTTCAATTCATCCAAGGGAACAACTATCCGAAACACCATGCCGGGGCAGCAGTTTATCTGAAGTACGAGGCATCATCATGCAATACTTCAGAGTTGCAACTACCACCCGGAACTGATTCATCCGAAGTACAAGGCATCACTATGCAATACTTCGGGGCTTTATCAGTTCCTATTTTTTAGGCTATGTTTCGGATAAGTCTATGGCCTTTTTGCCCAAAGGAACAGATTCTCCGAAGTACAAGGCATCACTATGCAATACTTCGGGCTTGTATCTTTTTTTGGCAGGTTTTTACGGCTTGCCGAGGTACAAGGCATCATTATGCAATACCCCGGACAGCGCCGAATGAAACCTTGAATTTTTGAAAAACCGTAGAAAGCATAAAGACTTAAAGAATACACGCAATCTGAATGAATACTGGCTCGATGGCCTTTTTATAAACAAAATCAGTGTACTTACATAGATTGTACTATCCGAAGGATTTACACATAGTATTTTTTGAGCACATCGGCATTCCAATGGTTTTTTCAGCTCGGTGCCATCCATTTGTTTGAGTCTGAAGGTACCGGGCTGAAGCTCTTGATAAATTTCATAAGGTCCCTCCCAAGATGCTGAGAGTTTGCCATGAATGCGACTTTTTTGAACAGCTGCAGCGTTCCTCAAAACTAAATCCCCAACTCTGAGAGGTCGTTGATAGACTCTTCGGTTGTAGGACTTGCTCATTCTGAGCTTGTGTGCAGCCATCCTTTCTCGGGCTAGATCTCTAATCTCGTCAAGGAAGTCGAGGGACTCTTTCATGAGCTGCTCATTTTCCTCGGCTGAGAAGAGATTCACTCGTAGGCTTTCTGAGCCCACTTCCACTGGAAGCACTGCTTCGGATCCATACACCAGCTGAAAAGGTGAATGCCCCGTTGCCTCCTTCTCGGTTGTCCGGAGTGACCAGAGGGTTCCCGGAAGTTCCTCTACCCACTTGGACTTTTGATCCTCTACTCTTTTTCTGAGAGCGTTAAGGATCTGTTTATTTGCGGCTTCGGCTTGGCCATTACTCTGAGGGTGGCAAACCGCGGAGTAAGCCAATTTTATCCCGAATTGATCAGTGTATCGGCGCAAGGGCAGGTTGTCAAAACTGTCTGCCGTGGTCGAACACAAAAAACTTTTGGGATGCCGAACCGAGTTATTATGTTCTGCCAGATGAACTGTCTGACAGTTTGCTCAGATATGCTTGAAGCAGCTTCCGCTTCAATCCATTTGCTGAAATAGTCGATTCCGACTATCAGCCACTTTCTTTTGTATGGGGCCTCGGGAAAGGGTCCCAGAATATCCAACCCCCATTGTGCAAATGGAAGAGGATTAAGAATTGGCTGGAGATCTAGGCATGGCCGATGGATTACCGGTGCAAATTTTTGGCATTTCTCGCATTTTCTGACCATGTTCTTTGCATCCGAGATCATTGTAGGCCAAAAATACCCTGCCCTGAGAGCTTTGTGGGCTAAGGTTCTCCCTCCTATGTGGTTTCCGCAGATGCCGAGGTGAATCTCTCGGAGAATATAGTCGGCATCCGTTGGACCCACGCATTTCAATAATGGAGCGGAGAAGGATTTTCTGAGGAGTTGGCCGCCGAAGACGAGGAATCGTGAACTGATCCGCTTTATCTTGGAGGCCGAATTCCTATCCTCGGGGAGCTCGTCCCTGAGTTTATAAGCCAGGATGTCATCCATCCAGCTCGGCTCGAGTGCAGCGCAGCAGATTGATATTGCTTCGGCTACACTCTTTTCTCGGCGCACCTCCACATAGACAGAACGGCTTAACTCAGTCAGAGTTGAGCTTGCAAGTTTGGAGAGTGCGTCCGCTTGAGCATTTTGACCCCTTGGGATCAGCTCTACTTCGAAAGATCTCAGCTTCGCAATTGTCGATTTGATCCTTGTGAGGTAAGCTGCCATTGAAGGCTCTTTAGCCTCATACTCCCCCGGATCTGATTGGCGACCAGCTGAGAATCTGTCTTGAGGTAGACATGCTCGGCTTCCAACGATATGCACAGGTCTAAGCCAGCAATGGCTGCTTCATATTCGGCCTCGTTGTTAGAGGCTTTGAATGAAAATTTTAGTGCATACTCGAAGGTTTTGCCTTCGGGAGAGGTGATGACGACCCCTGCCCCCGAACCGTTCACGGTGGAGGACCCATCCGTGAAGACGGTCCAGATTTTCCTCCTTGCATCCAGAGTCTCCTGATAGGAGCACTCGGCCAAGAAGTCTGCCAAGGCTTGCGCCTTGATGGCTGTTCTCGGCTGATAACCGATACTGAACTCGGTGAGCTCGAAAGCCCACTTTGCTAGTCTACCGGATTTTTCAACCTTGCCGAGGACTTTCTCTAACGGCTGATCAGTTAGAACCGCTATTTGATGAGAATCAAAATAGGGTCGCAACTTCCGAGCAGCCACCACCACTGCATAAGCCACTTTTTCTAACAATGGGTAGCGCGTCTCGGCATCCGTCAGGGTTGTGGCTGACGAAATAGATCGGCTGTTGAACTTTTTCTTCTTCCTTAGCAGCACCGCGCTTACCGTGGCTGGACTGACCGCCACGTATAAGTATAGGATGTCTCCTACGACTGGCCTTGCCAGTGTTGGGAGTTGAGCCAGGTGTTCACGGAGCTGCTGAAAGGCTGACTTTTGTTCGTCTCCCCATTCAATGCCTTTTGAATTTTGGAGCTTCAGCGCCTTGAAGAAAGGGAGCCCTTTGTCTGAGGCTCGTGAGATGAACCTGGACAAGGCAGCCATTCTCCCGGCTAGACGCTGAATATCCCTTTTTGTCTTCGGCTCGGGGAGGTCTAAAAGCAGCTTGTACTTTGGCGGGGTTTGCATCAATCCCCTCTTGCTGACCATGGAAGCCGAGGAACTTGCCTGACTTCACGCCGAAGACACATTTCTTCGGATTCAGCTTCATTTTGTATTTTCTGAGGGTGGCGAAGGTTTCGGCTAGGTCCGTGACATGATCTTTTTCTTTTATGCTTTTGACGATTGAGTCGTCAACATAAACCTCCATGTTTTCGGCCTTTTTGCTCGGCGAAAACCTGATCAACCAACTCTGATATGTTGCCCCCGCATTTTTCAATCTGAAGGGCATCATTCTGTAATTGTACAACCCGGAACTTGTTATGAACGCTGTTTTAGCTCGGTCCTCGGGGTGCATGAAGATCTGATGGTATCCCGAGAATGCGTCCATGAAACTGAGCAGAGCATGCCCGCTTGTCGAGTCGACAGTTGGTCGATCCTCGGCAGCGGATAGGAGTCCTTGGGACATGCCCTATTCAGGTCCGTGAAGTCAACGCACATCCTCCAGTTACCATTTGCCTTCTGAACCATTAAACATTGGCCAGCACTCCGGATACTGACAGGGTTCAATGAACCCAGCATCTAGGAGCTTATCGACCTCAGCTGCGATGTTCTGGTTCTTTTCGGCGGAGTAGTTCCGCTTTTTCTGCTTAATGGGTCGACTGGAGGGGTCGACATTAAGCCTATGGGAGACGAAGTCCGGATCAATCCCGGGCATTTCTGCGGCTGAGAAGGCGAACACGTCTCCACTGGCCGTAGGAGTTGGACGAGTGCCGCACGGGTGTTTGGCTCCAGTGACGACCCGATGCTAACACATCTGTTCGGATCTCCTACGGTCAGTTCTATTGACTCGGTCAGGTCAATCCGTTTCCATGCTCTTAGAGTTGGATTCCTCGAATTCCGGCCTGCTATCAATATTAGCAGACTTTCCTGACCGCGGCTGGCATCAGAGTCGTTCGGCTCTGAGGCGGAGTCAGCCTTTTGGCCCCCATCAGATTTCTCGTTGTCTGGGGCTTCATTAGCCGAAACGTCTGAGCCTCTCGGCTTTTTGGCGTTTCGGTCCCGGTGCTTTTCCTCCCCATCGCCACGGTCGCCTCGGCGAGACGTGGATGGCTTGAGGTGATTGCATCGGCGGGCTTCTTTTTGACTGCCCTTTATTTTTCTCGGAGCGTCCCTCGTCTGAAACGTATATCATGATTTGATGATACGTGGAGACGACTCCTTGAATGCCGTGAATGAGGGGTCTCCCCATGATCACGTTGTATGCAGATGGAGCATCTACGACCAAAAATTCGGCCATGATATTCCTAGCTGCTCGGCCTTCGCCGATGGTGACAGGAAGTGTAATCTTCCCGTCAGGATACGAGGAAGAGCCGTTGAATCCAGACACCGGGTAGGGTGCGGGGGCCAGGTGCTCGGCTCCCATCCTCAGCTGGTCGAACGCTCCTCGGAAGAGGATGTTCGCCCCGCTACCGCCGTCGACGAGGGTCCGCCAGACGTTGCGGTTGGCGATGCCCAGAATGATTACTAGTGGGTCATCGTGGGGGTATACCACCCCCTCACAGTCTTCGGCTGTGAACAGGATGTTCGGCGCCGGTGACTGGGACTGCCGAAGCTCAGCCTGATGAATCTGATGGGTTAGACCCCTCAGTTGGCGTTTGGCTGTGCCTCGCGAGATTCCCCCGGAAATAACCAGGATGTCGAGGGACTCCTTGCCCTGAGGTCCCTTATCCTTCTTCCGAGCGAAGTTGAGGTGCCGAGAATCTTTTTCAGCTTTTTTTCTCCTCGCGCCTGTCCGCGAGGTATTGGCTCAGGTACCCCTTGCGGACCAGATCCTCAATCTGGTCCTTCAGCTGGACGCAGTCCTCGGTGCGATGTCCGGGTGAGTCATGGAACTCGCACCACTGGTCCTTTCCCCTCGTCTGATGCCAGGGAGGCAACGGACGAGGTTTTTT
>NW_018743037.1:0-35319 GCF_001683475.1 Chenopodium quinoa
AAAAGTCTAATACATTCTACAAAGCTAATTGAATTAAATTAAAGTCAAACACATTCAAACAAATCTAATCGAATCAAATGAAAGTCAACACATTCAAACAAAGCTAATTAAATCAAATGAAAGTCAAGCACATTCAAACAAAGCTATTACAATCAAATGAAAGTCAAATACATTCTACAAAAAGCTAATTGAATCGAATGAAAGTAAAACACATTCAAACAAAGCTATTTGAAACAAATGAAAGTCAAACACATTTAAACAAAGCTATTTGAATCAAATGAGAGTAAAATAAATTTAAACAAAGCTAATTAAATCAAATAAAAGTAAAATACATTCTACAAAGCTAATTGAATCAAATGAAAGTCAAACACATTCAAAAAAAGCTTTTTAATTTAAATGAAAGTCAAACACATTCAAACAAAGCTATATAAATCAAATGAAAGTGAAATGTATTCTACAAAGAAAATTGAATTAAATGAAATTCAAACACATTCAAACAAAGCTATTTAAATCAAATGACAGTCAAAGACATTCTACAAAGCTAATTGAATCAATTGAAAGTCAAACACATTCAAACAAAGCTATTTGAATCAAATGAAAGTCAAATACATTCTACAAAGCTAATTGAATCAAATGAAAGTCAAACACATTCAAACAAAGTCTTTTAAATCAAATGAATGTCAAACACATTCAAAAAAAGCTGTTTAATTTAAATGAAAGTAAAACACATTCAAACAAAGCTATATAAATCAAATGAAAGTGAAATGCATTCTACAAAGCAAATTGAATTAAATGAAATTCAAACACATTCAAACAAAGCTATTTGAATCAAATGACAGTCAAATACATTCTACAAAGCAAATTGAATCAAATGAAAGTCAAACACATCAAACAATGTTATTTGATTCAAATGAAAGTCAAATACATTCTACAAAGCTAATTGAATCAAATGAAAGTTAAACACATTCAAACAAAGCTAATTAAATCAAATAAAAGTCAAATACATTCTACAAAGCTAATTGAATCATATAAAATTCAAACACATTCAAACAAAGCTAATTGAATCAAATGGAAGTCAAATACATTCTACAATGCTAATTGAATTAAATTAAAGTCAAACACATTCAAAATAAGCTAATTGAATTAATGAAAGTCAAACACATTCAAACAAAACTTTCGAATCAAGTGAAAGTCAAATAAATTCTACAAAGCTAATTGAATCAAATAAATGTCAAACATTCTATAGAGCTTATTGAATCAAATGAAAGTTAAAACATTCAAACAAAGCTATTTGAATCAAATGAAAGTCAAACACATTCAAACAGAGTTATTTAAATCAAATGAAAGTGAAATGCATTCTACAAAACTAATTGAATCAAATGAAAGTCAAATAACATTCTACAAAGCTAATTGAATCAAATGAAAGTCAAACACATTCAAATAAAGCTATTTGAATCAAATGAAAGTCAAATACATTCTACAAAGCTAATTGAATCAAATGAAAGTCAAACACATTCAAACAAAGCTATTTGAATCAAATTAGAGTCAAATAAATTCAAACAAAGCTAATTAAATTAAATAAAAATAAAATACATTCTACAAAGCTAATTGCATCAAATGAAAGTCAAACACATTCAAACAAAAACCTTTTAAAATCAAATGAAAGTCAAACACATTCAAAAAAAGATTTTTAATTTAAATGAAAGTCATACACATTCAAAAAAAGCTATATAAAATCAAATTAAAGTGAAACGCATTCTACAAAGAAAATTGAATTAAATGAAATTCAAACACATTCAAACAAAACTATTTGAATCAAATGACAGTCAAATACATTCTACAAAGCTAATTGAATCAATTGAAAGTCAAACACATTCAAACAAAGCTATTTGAGTCAAATGAAAGTCAAATACATTCTACAATGCTAATTGAATCAAATGAAAGTCAAACACATTCAAACAATGCTAATTGAATTAAATGAAAGTCAAACACATTCAAACAAAGCTATTTTAATTAAATGAATGTCAAATACATTCTACAAAGCTAATTGAATCAATGAAAGTCAAACACATTTCAAACAAAGCTATTTGAAGAAAATGAAAGTCAAATACATTCTACAATGCAAATTGAAACAAATGAAAGTCAAACACAGTCAAATAAAGTCAAACACATTCAAATAAAGCTATTTGAATAAAAATGAAAGTCAAATACGTTCTACAAAGCTAATTGTATCAAATGAAAGTCAAACGCAATCAAATATAGCTATTTGAGTCAAATGAAAGTCAAACACATTCAAACAAAGTTGTTTAAATTAAATGAAAGTGAAATGTATTCTACAAAGCTAATTGAATCAAATGAAAGTTAAACGCATTCAAACAAAGCTACTTGAATCAAATATGAGTCAAATACATTCTACAAAGCTAATTGAATCAAATGAAAGTCAAACACATTCAAACAAAGCCTAATTGAATCAAAATGAAAGTCAAATACATTCAACAAAGCTAATTGAATCAAATGAAAGTCAAACACATTCAAACAAAGCTAATTGAATCAAATGAAAGTCAAGCACATTCAAACAAAGCTATTTTAATCGAATGAAAGTCAATTACATTCTACAAAGCTAATTGACTCAAATGAAAGTCAAACACATTCAAACAAAGCTATTCGAATCAAATGAATGTCAAACACATTTGAACAAAGCTATTTTTAATCAAATGAGAGTCAAATACATTAAAACAAAGCTAATTAAATCAAATAAAAGTCTAATACATTCTACAAAGCTAATTAAATTAAATTAAAGTCAAACACATTCAAACAAATCTAATCAAATCAAATGAAAGTCAAACACATTCAAACAAAGCTAATTAAATCAAATGAAAGTCAAGCACATTCAAACAAAGCTATTTTAATCAAATGAAAGTCAAATACATACTACAAAGCTAATTGAATCGAATGAAAGTAAAACACATTCAAACAAAGCTATTTGAATCAAATGAAAGTCAAACACATTTAAACAAAGCTATTTGAATTAAATGAGAGTCAAATAAATTTAAACAAAGCTAATTAAATCAAATAAAAGTAAAATACATTCTACAAAGCTAATTGAATCAAATGAAAGTCAAACACATTCAAACAAAGCCTTTTAAATCAAATGAAAGTCAAACACATTCAAAAAAAGCTTTTTAATTTAAATGAAAGTCAAACACATTCAAACAAAGCTATATAAATCAAATGAAAGTGAAATGCATTCTACAAAGCAAATTGAATTAAATGAAATTCAAACACATTCAAACAAAGCTATTTGAATCAAATGACAGTCAAACACATTCTACAAAGCTAATTGAATCAATTGAAAGTCAAACACATTCAAACAAAGCTATTTGAATCAAATGAAAGTCAAATACATTCTACAAAGCTAATTGAATCAAATGAAAGTCAAACACATTCAAACAAAGTCTTTTAAATAAAATGAAAGTCAAACACATTCAAAAAAAGCTTTTTAATTTAAATGAAAGTCAAACACATTCAAACAAAGCTATATAAATCAAATGAAAGTGAAATGCATTCTACAAAGCAAATTGAATTAAATGAAATTCAAACACAATCAAACAAAGTTATTTGAATAAAATGACAGTCAAATACATTCTACAATGCTAATCGAAATAAATTAAAGTCAATCACATTCAAAATAAGCTAATTGAATTTAATGAAAGTCAAACACATTCAAACAAAGCTTTCGAATCAAGTGAAAGTCAAATACATTCTACAAAGCTAATTGAATCAAATGAAAGTCAAACACATTCAAACAAAGCTATTTGAATTAAATGAAAGACAAATACATTCTACAAAGCAAATTGAAACAAATGAAAGTGAAACACAGTCAAACAAAGTTATTTGACTCAAATGAAAGTCAAATACATTCTACGAAGCTAATTGAATCAAATGAAAGTCAAACACATTCAAACAAAGCTATTTGAATCAAATGAAAGTCAAATACGTTCTACAAAGCTAATTGTATCAAATGAAAGTCAAACGCAATCCAATAAAGCTATTTGAGTCAAATGAAAGTCAAACACATTCAAACAAAGTTGTTTAAATTAAATGAAAGTGAAATGTATTCTACAAAGCTAATTGAATCAAATGAAAGTTAAACGCATTCAAACAAAGCTATTTGAAGAAAATGAGAGTCAAATACATTCTACAAAGCTAATTGAATCAAATGAAAGTCAAACACATTCAAACAAAGCTAATTGAATCAAATGAAAGTCAAATACATTCAACAAAGCTAATTGAATCAAATGAAAGTCAAACACATTCAAACAAAGCTAATTGAATCAAATGAAAGTCAAGCACATTCAAACAAAGCTATTTTAATCGAATGAAAGTCCATTACATTCTACAAAGCTAATTGAATCTAATGAAAGTCAAACACATTCAAACAAAGCTATTTGAATCAAATGAAAGTCAAACACATTCAAACAAAGCTATTTGAATCAAATGAGAGTCAAATACATTAAAACAAAGCTAATTAAATTAAATAAAAGTCTAATACGTTCTACAAAGCTAATTGAATTAAATTAAAGTCAAACACATTCAAACAAAGCTAATTGAATCAAATGAAAGTCAAACACATTCAAACAAAGCTAATTAAATCAAATGAAAGTCAAACACATTCTAACAAAGCTATTTTAATCAAATGAAAGTCAAATACATTCTACAAAGCTAATTGAATCAAATGAAAGTAAAACACATTCAAACAAAGCTATTTGAATCAAATGAAAGTCAAACACATTCAAACAAAGCTATTTGAATCAAATGAGAGTCAAATAAATTTAAACAAAGCTAATTAAATCAAATAAAAGTAAAATACATTCTACAAAGCTAATTGAATCAAATGAAAGTAAAACACATTCAAAGAAAGCCTTTTAAATCAAATGAAAGTCAAACACATTAAAAAAAAAACATTTAATTTAAATGAAAGTCATACACATTCAAACAAAGCTATATAAATCAAATTAAAGTGAAACGCATTCTACAAAGAAAATTGAATTAAATGAAATTCAAACACATTCAAACAAAACTATTTGAATCAAATGACAGTCAAATACATTCTACAAAGCTAATTGAATCAATTGAAAGTCAAACACATTCAAACAAAGCTATTTGAGTCAAATGAAAGTCAAATACATTCTACAAAGCTAATTGAATCAAATGAAAGTCAAACACATTCAAACAATGCTAATTGAATCAAATGAAAGTCAAACACATTCAAACAAAGCTATTTTAATTAAATGAATGTCAAATACATTCTACAAAGCTAATTGAATCAAATGAAAGTCAAACACATTCAAACAAAGTTATTTGAAGAAAATGAAAGTCAAATACATTCTACAATGCAAATTGAAACAAATGAAAGTCAAACACAGTCAAATAAAGTAAAACACATTCAAATAAAGCTATTTGAATCAAATGAAAGTCAAATACGTTCTACAAAGCTAATTGTATCAAATGAAAGTCAAACGCAATCAAATAAAGCTATTTGAGTCAAATGAAAGTCAAACACATTCAAACAAAGTTGTTTAAATTAAATGAAAGTGAAATGTATTCTACAAAGCTAATTGAATCAAATGAAAGTTAAACGCATTCAAACAAAGCTATTTGAATCAAATGAGAGTCAAATACATTCTTCAAAGCTACTTGAATCAAATGAAAGTCAAACACATTCAAACAAAGCTAAGTGAATCAAATGAAAGTCAAATACATTCAACAAAGCTAATTGAATCAAATGAAAGTCAAACACATTCAAACAAAGCTAATTGAATCAAATGAAAGTCAAGCACATTCAAACAAAGCTATTTTAATCGAATGAAAGTCAATTAAATTCTACAAAGCTAATTGAATCAAATGAAAGTCAAACACATTCAAACAAAGCTATTCGAATCAAATGAAAGTCAAACACATTTGAACAAAGCTATTTGAATCAAATGAGAGTCAAATACATTAAAACAAAGCTAATTAAATCAAATTAAAGTCTAATACATTCTACAAAGCTAATTGAATTAAATTAAAGTCAAACACATTCAAACAAATCTAATCGAATCAAATGAAAGTCAAACACATTCAAACAAAGCTAATTAAATCAAATGAAAGTCAAGCACATTCAAACAAAGCTATTTTAATCAAATGAAAGTCAAATACATTCTACAAAGCTAATTGAATCGAATGAAAGTCATACACATTCAAACAAAGCTATATAAATCAAATTAAAGTGAAACGCATTCTACAAAGAAAATTGAATTAAATGAAATTCAAACACATTCAAACAAAACTATTTGAATCAAATGACAGTCAAATACATTCTACAAAGCTAATTGAATCAAATGAAAGTCAAACACATTCAAACAATGCTAATTGAATCAAATGAAAGTCAAACACAT
The DNA here is from genome assembly GCF_001683475.1 of Chenopodium quinoa. Taxonomy (NCBI): domain Eukaryota; kingdom Viridiplantae; phylum Streptophyta; class Magnoliopsida; order Caryophyllales; family Amaranthaceae; genus Chenopodium; species Chenopodium quinoa. Next base: position 6,438 of record NW_018743037.1, read on the forward strand.
TCAAACAAAGCTATTTTAATTAAATGAATGTCAAATACATTCTACAAAGCTAATTGAATCAAATGAAAGTTAAACGCATTCAAACAAAGCTATTTGAATCAAATGAGAGTCAAATACATTCTACAAAGCTACTTGAATCAAATGAAAGTCAAACACATTCAAACAAAGCTAAGTGAATCAAATGAAAGTCAAATACATTCAACAAAGCTAATTGAATCAAATGAAAGTCAAACACATTCAAACAAAGCTAATTGAATCAAATGAAAGTCAACCACATTCAAACAAAGCTATTTTAATCGAATGAAAGTCAATTACATTCTACAAAGCTAATTGAATCAAATGAAAGTCAAACACATTCAAACAAAGCTATTCGAATCAAATGAAAGTCAAACACATTTGAACAAAGCTATTTGAATCAAATGAGAGTCAAATACATTAAAACAAAGCTAATTAAATCAAATAAAAGTCTATTACATTCTACAAAGCTAATTGAATTAAATTAAAGTAAAACACATTCAAACAAATCTAATCGAATCAAATGAAAGTCAAACACATTCAAACAAAGCTAATTAAATCAAATGAAAGTCAAGCACATTCAAACAAAGCTATTTTAATCAAATGAAAGTCAAATACATTCTACAAAGCTAATTGAATCGAATGAAAGTAAAACACATTCAAACAAAGCTATTTAAATCAAATGAAAGTCAAACACATTTAAACAAAGCTATTTGAATCAAATGAGAGTCAAATAAATTTAAACAAAGCTAATTAAATCAAATAAAAGTAAAATACATTCTACAAAGCTAATTGAATCAAATGAAAGTCAAACACATTCAAACAAAGCCTTTTAAATCAAACGAAAGTCAATCACATTCAAAAAAAGCTTTTTAATTTAAATGAAAGTCAAACACATTCAAACAAAGCTATATAAATCAAATGAAAGTGAAATGCATTCTACAAAGCAAATTGAATTAAATGAAATTCAAACACATTCAAACAAAGCTATTTGAATCAAATGACAGTCAAACACATTCTACAAAGCTAATTGAATCAATTGAAAGTCAAACACATTCAAACAAAGCTATTTAAATCAAATGAAAGTCAAATACATTCTATAAAGCTAATTGAATCAAATGAAAGTCAAACACATTCAAACAAAGTCTTTTAAATCAAATGGAAGTCAAACACATTCAAAAAAAGCTTTTTAATTTAAATGATGGTCAAACACATTCAAACAAAGCTATATAAATCAAATGAAAGTGAAATGCATTCTACAAAGCAAATTGAATTAAATGAAATTCAAACACAATCAAACAAAGTTATTTGAATAAAATGACAGTCAAATACATTCTACAATGCTAATTGAAATAAATTAAAGTCAATCACATTCAAAATAAGCTAATTGAATTTAATGAAAGTCAAACACATTCAAACAAAGCTTTCGAATCAAGTGAAAGTCAAATACATTCTACAAAGCTAATTGAATCAAATGAAAGTCAAACACGTTCAAACAAAGCTATTTTAATCAAATGAAAGACAAATACATTCTACAAAGCAAATTGAAACAAATGAAAGTGAAACACAGTCAAACAATGTTATTTGACTCAAATGAAAGTCAAATACATTCTACGAAGCTAATTGAATCAAATGAAAGTCAAACACATTCAAACAAAGCTATTTGAATCAAATGAAAGTCAAATACGTTCTACAAAGCTAATTGTATCAAATGAAAGTCAAACGCAATCAAATAAAGCTATTTGAGTCAAATGAAAGTCAAACACATTCAAACAAAGTTGTTTAAATTAAATGAAAGTGAAATGTATTCTACAAAGCTAATTGAATCAAATGAAAGTTAAATGCATTCAAACAAAGCTATTTGAATCAAATGAGAGTCAAATACAATCTACAAAGCTAATTAAATCAAATGAAAGTCAAACACATTCAAACAAAGCTAATTGAATCAAATGAAAGTCAAATACATTCAACAAAGCTAATTGAATCAAATGAAAGTCAAACACATTCAAACAAAGCTAATTAAATCAAATGAAAGTCAAGCACATTCTAACAAAGCTATTTTAATCAAATGAAAGTCAAATACATTCTACAATGCTAATTGAATCAAATGAAAGTAAAACACATTCAAACAAAGCTATTTGAATCAAATGAAAGTCAAACACATTCAAACAAAGCTATTTGAATCAAATGAGAGTCAAATAAATTTAAACAATGCTAATTAAATCAAATAAAAGTAAAATACATTCTACAAAGCTAATTGAATCAAATGAAAGTCAAACACATTCAAACAAAGCCTTTTAAATCAAATGAAAGTCAAACACATTAAAAAAAAAGCTTTTTAATTTAAATGAAAGTCAAACACATTCATACAAAGCTATATAAATCTAATGAAAGTGAAATGCATTCTACAAAGCAAATTGAATTAAATGAAATTCAAACATATTCAAACAAAGCTATTTAATTCAAATGACAGTCAAACACATTCTACAAAGCTAATTGAATCAATTGAAAGTCAAACACATCCAAATAAAGCTATTTGAATCAAATGAAAGTCAAATACGTTCTACAAAGCTAATTGAATCAAATGAAAGTCAAACACATTCAAACAAAGTCTTTTAAATCAAATGAAAGTCAAACACATTAAAAAAAAAGCTTTTTAATTTAAATGAAAGTCAAACACATTCAAACAACGCTATATAAATCAAATGAAAGTGAAATGCATTCTACAAATCAAATTGAATTAAATGAAATTCAAACACATTCAAACAAAGCTATTTGAATCAAATGACAGTCAAATACATTCTACAAAGCAAATTGAATCAAATGAAAGTCAAACACAGTCAAACAAAGTTATTTGATTCAAATGAAAGTCAAATACATTCTACAAAGCTAATTGAATCAAATGAAAGTCAAACACATTCAAACAAAGCTATTTGAATCAAATGAAAGTCAAACACATTCAAACAAAGCTATTTGAATCAAATGAGAGTCAAACACATTCAAACAAAGATTTCGAATCAAATGAAAATACATTCTACAAAGCTAATTGAATCAAATGAAAGTCAAACACATTCAAATAATGCTATTTCAATCAAATGAAAGTCAAATACATTCTACAAAGCTAATTGAACCAAATGAAAGTCAAACACATTCAAACAAAGCTAATTAAATCAAATGGAAGTCAAATACATTCTACAATGCTAATTGAATTAAATTAAAGTCAAACACATTCAAAATAAGCTAATTGAATTTAATGAAAGTCAAACACATTCAAACAAAGCTTTCGAATCAAGTGAAAGTCAAATACATTCTACAAAGCTAATTGAATCAAATGAAAGTCAAACACATTCAAACAAAGCTATTTGAATCAAATGAAAGACAAATACATTCTACAAAGCAAATTGAAACAAATGAAAGTGAAACACAGTCAAACAAAGTTATTTGACTCAAATGAAAGTCAAATACATTCTACGAAGCTAATTGAATCAAATGAAAGTCAAACACATTCAAACAAAGCTATTTGAATCAAATGAAAGTCAAATACGTTCTACAAAGCTAATTGTATGAAATAAAAGTTAAACGCAATCAAATAAAGCTATTTGAGTCAAATAAAAGTCAAACACATTCAAACAAAGTTGTTTAAATTAAATGAAAGTGAAATGTATTCTACAAAGCTAATTGAATCAAATGAAAGTTAAATGAATTCAAACAAAGCTATTTGAATCAAATGGGAGTCAAATACATTCTACAAAGCTAATTGAATCAAATGAAAGTCAAACACATTCTAACAAAGCTAATTGAATCAAATGAAAGTCAAATACATTCAACAAAGCTAATTGAATCAAATGAAAGTCAAACACATTTAAACAAAGCTAATTGAATCAAATGAAAGTCAAGCACATTCAAACAAAGCTATTTTAATCGAATGAAAGTCAATTACATTCTACAAAGCTAATTGAATCAAATGAAAGTCAAACACATTCAAACAAAGCTATTTGAATCAAATGTAAGTCAAACACATTCAAACAAAGCTATTTGAATCAAATGAGAGTCAAATACATTAAAACAAAGCTAATTAAATTAAATAAAAGTCTAATACGTTCTACAAAGCTAATTGAATTAAATTAAAGTCAAACACATTCAAACAAAGCTAATTGAATCAAATGAAAGTCAAACACATTCAAACAAAGCTAATTAAATCAAATGAAAGTCAAGCACATTCTAACAAAGCTATTTTAATCAAATGAAAGTCAAATACATTCTACAAAGCTAATTGAATCAAATGAAAGTAAAACACATTCAAACAAAGCTATTTGTATCAAATGAAAGTTAAACACATTCAAACAAAGCTATTTGAATCAAATGAGAGTCAAATAAATTTAAACAATGCTAATTAAATCAAATAAAAGTAAAATACATTCTACAAAGCTAATTGAATCAAATGAAAGTCAAACACATTCAAACAAAGCCTTTTAAATCAAATGAAAATCAAACACATTAAAAAAAAGCTTTTTAATTTAAATGAAAGTCAAACACATTCAAACAAAGCTATATAAATCTAATGAAAGTGATATGCATTCTACAAAGCAAATTGAATTAAATAAAATTCAAACACATTCAAACAAAGCTATTTAAATCAAATGAAAGTCAAACACATTCTACAAAGCTAATTGAATCAATTGAAAGTCAAACACATTCAAACAAAGCTATTTGAATCAAATGAAAGTCAAATACATTCAACAAAGCTAATTGAATCAAATGAAAGTCAAACACATTCAAACAAAGCTAATTGAATCAAATTAAAGTCAAGCACATTCAAACAAAGCTATTTTAATCGAATGAAAGTCAATTACATTCTACAAAGCTAATTGAATCAAATGAAAGTCAAACACATTCAAACAAAGCTATTTGAATCAAATGAAAGTCAAACACATTCAAACAAAGCTATTTGAATCAAATGAGAGTCAAATACATTAAAACAAAGCTAATAAAATCAAATAAAAGTCTAATACGTTCTACTAAGCTAATTGAATTAAATTAAAGTCAAACACATTCAAACAAAGCTAATTGAATCAAATGAAAGTCAAACACATTCAAACAAAGCTAATTAAATCAAATGAAAGTCAAGAACATTCTAACAAAGCTATTTTAATCAAATGAAAGTCAAATACATTCTACAAAGCTAATTGAATCAAATGAAAGTAAAACACATTCAAACAAAGCTATTTGAATCAAATGAAAGTCAAACACATTCAAACAAAGCTATTTGAATCAAATGAGAGTCAAATAAATTTAAACAAAGCTAATTAAATCAAATAAAAGTAAAATACATTCTACAAAGCTAATTGAATCAAATGAAAGTCAAACACATTCAAACAAAGCCTTTTAAATCAAATGAAAGTCAAACACATTAAAAAAAAAGCTTTTTAATTTAAATGAAAGTCAAACACATTCAAACAAAGCTATATAAATCTAATGAAAGTGAAATGCATTCTACAAAGCAAATTGAATTAAATGAAATTCAAACACATTCAAACAAAGCTATTTAAATCAAATGACAGTCAAACACATTCTACAAAGCTAATTGAATCAATTGAAAGTCAAACACATTCAAACAAAGCTATTTGAATCAAATGAAAGTCAAATACGTTCTACAAAGCTAATTGAATCAAATGAAAGTCAAACACATTCAAACAAAGTCTTTTAAATCAAATGAAAGTCAAACACATTCAAAAAAAAGCTTTTTAATTTAAATGAAAATCAAACACATTCAAACAAAGCTATATAAATCAAATGACAGTCAAACACATTCTACAAAGCTAATTGAATCAAATGAAAGTCAAACACATTCAAACAAAGTCTTTTAAATCAAATGAAAGTCAAACACATTCAAACAAAGCTATATAAATCAAATGAAAGTGAAATGCATTCTACAAAGCAAATTGAATTAAATGAAATTCAAACACATTCAAACAAAGCTATTTGAATTAAATGACAGTCAAATACATTCTACAAAGCAAATTGAATCAAATGAAAGTCAAACACAGTCAAACAAAGTTATTTGATTCAAATGAAAGTCAAATACATTCTACAAAGCTAATTGAATCAAATGAAAGTCAAACACATTCAAACAAAGCTAATTAAATCAAATAAAAGTCAAATACATTCTACAAAGCTAATTGAATCATATAAAAGTCAAACACATTCAAACAAAGCTAATTGAATCAAATGGAAGTCAAATACATTCTACAATGCTAATTGAATTAAATTAAAGTCAAACACATTCAAAATAAGCTAATTGAATTTAATGAAAGTCAAACACATTCAAACAAAGCTTTCGAATCAAGTGAAAGTCAAATACATTCTACAAAGCTAATTGAATCAAATGAAAGTCAAACACATTCAAACAAAGCTATTTGAATCAAATGAAAGACAAATACATTCTACAAAGCAAATTGAAACAAATGAAAGTGAAACACAGTCAAACAAAGTTATTTGACTCAAATGAAAGTCAAATACATTCTACGAAGCTAAATTAATCAAATGAAAGTAAAACACATTCAAACAAAGCTATTTGAATCAAATGAAAGTCAAATACGTTCTACAAAGCTAATTGTATCAAATGAAAGTCAAACGCAATCAAATAAAGCTATTTGAGTCAAATGAAAGTCAAACACATTCAAACAAAGTTGTTTAAATTAAATGAAAGTGAAATGTATTCTACAAAGCTAATTGAATCAAATGAAAGTTAAATGCATTCAAACAAAGCAATTTGAATCAAATGAGAGTCAAATACATTCTACAAAGCTAATTGAATCAAATGAAAGTCAAACACATTCAAACAAAGCTAATTGAATCAAATGAAAGTCAAATACATTCAACAAAGCTAATTGAATCAAATGAAAGTCAAACACATTCAAACAAAGCTAATTGAATCAAATGAAAGTCAAGCACATTCAAACAAAGCTATTTTAATCGAATGAAAGTCAATTACATTCTACAAAGCTAATTGAATCAAATGAAAGTCAAACACATTCAAACAAAGCTATTTGAATCAAATGAAAGTCAAACACATTCAAACAAAGCTATTTGAATCAAATGAGAGTCAAATACATTAAAACAAAGCTAATAAAATCAAATAAAAGTCTAATACGTTCTACTAAGCTAATTGAATTAAATTAAAGTCAAACACATTCAAACAAAGCTAATTGAATCAAATGAAAGTCAAACACATTCAAACAAAGCTAATTAAATCAAATGAAAGTCAAGAACATTCTAACAAAGCTATTTTAATCAAATGAAAGTCAAATACATTCTACAAAGCTAATTGAATCAAATGAAAGTAAAACACATTCAAACAAAGCTATTTGAATCAAATGAAAGTCAAACACATTCAAACAAAGCTATTTGAATCAAATGAGAGTCAAATAAATTTAAACAAAGCTAATTAAATCAAATAAAAGTAAAATACATTCTACAAAGCTAATTGAATCAAATGAAAGTCAAACACATTCAAACAAAGCCTTTTAAATCAAATGAAAGTCAAACACATTAAAAAAAAGCTTTTTAATTTAAATGAAAGTCAAACACATTCAAACAAAGCTATATAAATCTAATGAAAGTGAAATGCATTCTACAAAGCAAATTGAATTAAATGAAATTCAAACACATTCAAACAAAGCTATTTAAATCAAATGACAGTCAAACACATTCTACAAAGCTAATTGAATCAATTGAAAGTCAAACACATTCAAACAAAGCTATTTGAATCAAATGAAAGTCAAATACGTTCTACAAAGCTAATTGAATCAAATGAAACTCAAACACATTCAAACAAAGTCTTTTAAATCAAATGAAAGTCAAACACATTCAAAAAAAAGCTTTTTAATTTAAATGAAAATCAAACACATTCAAACAAAGCTATATAAATCAAATGAAAGTGAAATGCATTCTACAAAGCAAATTGAATTAAATGAAATTCAAACACATTCAAACAAAGCTATTTGAATCAAATGACAGTCAAATACATTCTACAAAGCAAATTGAATCAAATGAAAGTCAAACACAGTCAAACAAAGTTATTTGATTCAAATGAAAGCCAAATACATTCTACAAAGCTAATTGAATCAAATGAAAGTCAAACACATTCAAACAAAGCTAATTAAATCAAATAAAAGTCAAATACATTCTACAAAGCTAATTGAATCATATAAAAGTCAAATACATTCAAACAAAGCTAATTGAATCAAACGGAAGTCAAATACATTCTACAATGCTAATAGAATTAAATTAAAGTCAAACTCATTCAAAATAAGCTAATTGAATTTAATGAAAGTCAAACACATTCAAACAAAGCTTTCGAAACAAGTGAAAGTCAAATACATTCTACAAAGCTAATTGAATCAAATGAAAGTCAAACACATTCAAACAAAGCTATTTGAATCAAATTAAAGTCAAATACATTCTACTAAGCTAATTGAATCAAATGAAAGTCAAACACATTCAAACAAAGCTATTTGAATCAAATGACAGTCAAATACGTTCTACAAAGCTAATTGTATCAAATGAAAGTCAAACACATTCAAACGAAGCTATTTGAATAAAATGAAAGTGAAATGCATTCTACAAAGCTAATTGAATCAAATGAAAGTAAAACACATTCAAACAAAGCTATTTGAATCAAATGAGAGTCAAATACATTCAAACAAAGCTAATTAAATGAAATAAAAATCAAATACATTCTACAAAGCTAATTGAATCAAATGAAAGTCAAACACATTCAAACAAAGCTAATTGAATTAACTGAAAGTCAAATACATTCAACAAAGCGAATTGAATCAAATGAAAGTCAAACACATTCAAACAAAGCTAATTGAATCAAATGAAAGTCAAACACATTCAAACAAATATTTCGTATTAAATGAAAGTCAAACACATTCTACAAAGCTAATTGAATCAAATGAAAGTCAAACACATTCAAATAAAGCTATTTGAATCAAAAGAAAGTTAAATAAATTCTACAAAGCTAATTGAATCAAATGAAAGTCAAACACATTCAAACAAAGCTATTTGAATCATATGAGAGTCAAATAAATTCAAACAAAGCTAATTAAATCAAATAAAAGTAAAATACATTGTACAAAGCTAATTGCATCAAATGAAAGTCAATCACATTCAAACAAAGCCTTTTAAATCAAATGAAAGTCAAACACATTCCAAAAAAGATTTTTAATTTAAATGAAAGTTAAACACATTCAAACAAAGCTATATAAATCAGATTAAAGTGAAATGCATTCTACGAAGCTAATTGAATCAAATGAAAGTCAAACACATTCAAACAAAGCTATTTGAATCAAATGAAAGACAAATACATTCTACAAAGCAAATTGAAACAAATGAAAGTCAAACACAGTCAAACAAAGTTATTTGACTCAAATGAAAGTCAAATACATTCTACACAGCTAATTGAATCAAATGAAAGTCAAACACATTCAAACAAAGTCTTTTTAAATTAAATGAAAGTCAAACACATTCAAAAAACGCTTTTTAATTTAAATAAATGTCAAACACATTCAAACAAAGATATATAAATCAAATGAAAGTGAAATGCATTCTACAAAGCAAACTGAATTAAATGAAATTCAAACACATTCAAACAAAGCTATTTGAATCAAATGACAGTCAAATACATTCTACAAAGCAAATTGAATCAAATGAAAGTCAAAAACAGTCAAACAAAGTTATTTGATTCAAATGAAAGTCAAATACATTCTACAAAGCTAATTGAATCAAATGAAAGCCAAACACATTCAAACAAAGCTATTTAAATAAAATGAAAGTGAAATGCATTCTACAAAGCTAATTGAATCAAATGAAAGTGAAACACATTCAAACAAAGCTATTTGAATCAAATGAGAGTCAAATACATTCAAACGAAGCTAATTAAATCAAATAAAAGTCAAATACATTCAACAAAGCTAATTGAATCACATAAAAGTCAAACACATTCAATCAATGCTAATTGAATCAAATGGAAGTCAAATACATTCTACAATGCTAATTGAATTAAATTAAAGTTAGACACATTCAAAATAAGCTAATTGAATTTAATGAAAGTTAAACACATTCAAACAAAGCTTTCGAATCAAGTGAAAGTCAAATACATTCTATAAAGCTAATTGAATCAAATGAAAGTCAAACACATTCAAACAAAGCTATTTGAATCAAATGAAAGTCAAATACATTCTACTAAGCTAATTGAATCAAATGAAAGTCAAACACATTCAAACAAAGCTAATTGAATTAACTGAAAGTCAAATACATTCAACAAAGCGAATTGAATCAAATGAAAGTCAAACACATTCAAACAAAGCTAATTGAATCAAATGAAAGTCAAACACATTCAAACAAATATTTCGTATTAAATGAAAGTCAAACACATTCTACAAAGCTAATTGAATCAAATGAAAGTCAAACACATTCAAATAAAGCTATTTGAATCAAAAGAAAGTTAAATAAATTCTACAAAGCTAATTGAATCAAATGAAAGTCAAACACATTCAAACAAAGCTATTTGAATCATATGAGAGTCAAATAAATTCAAACAAAGCTAATTAAATCAAATAAAAGTAAAATACATTGTACAAAGCTAATTGCATCAAATGAAAGTCAATCACATTCAAACAAAGCCTTTTAAATCAAATGAAAGTCAAACACATTCCAAAAAAGATTTTTAATTTAAATGAAAGTTAAACACATTCAAACAAAGCTATATAAATCAGATTAAAGTGAAATGCATTCTACGAAGCTAATTGAATCAAATGAAAGTCAAACACATTCAAACAAAGCTATTTGAATCAAATGAAAGACAAATACATTCTACAAAGCAAATTGAAACAAATGAAAGTCAAACACAGTCAAACAAAGTTATTTGACTCAAATGAAAGTCAAATACATTCTACACAGCTAATTGAATCAAATGAAAGTCAAACACATTCAAACAAAGTCTTTTAAATTAAATGAAAGTCAAACACATTCAAAAAACGCTTTTTAATTTAAATAAAAGTCAAACACATTCAAACAAAGCTATATAAATCAAATGAAAGTGAAATGCATTCTACAAAGCAAACTGAATTAAATGAAATTCAAACACATTCAAACAAAGCTATTTGAATCAAATGACAGTCAAATACATTCTACAAAGCAAATTGAATCAAATGAAAGTCAAAAACAGTCAGACAAAGTTATTTGATTCAAATGAAAGTCAAATACATTCTACAAAGCTAATTGAATCAAATGAAAGTCAAACACATTCAAACAAAGCTATTTAAATAAAATGAAAGTGAAATGCATTCTACAAAGCTAATTGAATCAAATGAAAGTGAAACACATTCAAACAAAGCTATTTGAATCAAATGAGAGTCAAATACATTCAAACGAAGCTAATTAAATCAAATAAAAGTCAAATACATTCAACAAAGCTAATTGAATCACATAAAAGTCAAACACATTCAATCAATGCTAATTGAATCAAATGGAAGTCAAATACATTCTACAATGCTAATTGAATTAAATTAAAGTTAGACACATTCAAAATAAGCTAATTGAATTTAATGAAAGTTAAACACATTCAAACAAAGCTTTCGAATCAAGTGAAAGTCAAATACATTCTATAAAGCTAATTGAATCAAATGAAAGTCAAACACATTCAAACAAAGCTATTTGAATCAAATGAAAGTCAAATACATTCTACTAAGCTAATTGAATCAAATGAAAGTCAAACACATTCAAACAAAGCTATTTGAATCAAATGACAGTCAAATACGTTCTACAAAGCTAATTGTATAAAATGAAAGTCAAACACATTCAAACAAAGCTATTTGAATAAAATGAAAGTGAAATGCATTCTACAAAGCTAATTGAATCAAATGAAAGTGAAACACATTAAAACAAAGCTATTTGAATCAAATGAGAGTCAAATACATTCAAACAAAGCTAATTAAATCAAATAAAAGTCAAATACATTCTACAAAGCTAATTGAATCAAATGAAAGTCAAACACATTCAAACAAAGCTAATTGAATTAACTGAAAGTCAAATACATTGAACAAAGCGAATTGAATCAAATGAAAGTCAAACACATTCAAACAAAGCAAATTGAATCAAATGAAAGTCAAACACATTCAAACAAAGATTTCGTATTAAATGAAAGTCAAATACATTCTACAAAGCTAATTGAATCAAATGAAAGTCAAACACATTCAAAAAAGCTATTTGAATCAAATGAAAGTCAAATACATTCTACAAAGCTAATTGAATCAAATGAAAGTCAAACACATTCAAACAAAGCTATTTGAATCAAATGAGAGTCAAATAAATTCAAACAAAGCTAATTAAATAAAATAAAAGTAAAATACATTGTACAAAGCTAATTGCATCAAATGAAAGTCAATCACATTCAAACAAAGCCTTTTAAATCAAATGAAAGTCAAACACATTCAAAAAAAGATTTTTAATTTAAATGAAAGTCAAACACATTCAAACAAAGCTATATAAATAAGATTAAAGTGAAATGCATTCTAAAAAGCAAATTGAATTAAATGAAATTCAAACACATTCAAACAAAACTATTTGAATCAAATGACAGTCAAATACATTCTACAAAGCTAATTGAATCAATTGAAAGTCAAACACATTCAAACAAAGCTATTTGAATCAAATGAAAGTCAAACACATTCAAACAAAGCTAATTGAATCAAATGAAAGTCAAACACATTCAAACAAATCTATTTTAATTAAATAAATGTCAAATACATTCTACACAACTAATTGCATCAAATGAAAGTCAAACACATTCAAACAAAGCTATTTGATGAAAATGAAAGTCAAATACATTCTACAATGCAAATTGAAACAAATGAAAGTCAAAACACAGTCAAATAAAGTTATTTGACTCAAATGAAAGTCAAATACATTCTACAAAGCTAATTGAATCAAATGAAAGTCAAACACATTCAAATAAAGCTATTTGAATCAAATGAATGTCAAATACGTTCTACAAAGCTAATTGTATCAAATGAAAGTCAAACGCAATCAAATAAAGCTATTTGAGTCAAATGAAAGTCAAACACATTCAAACAAAGTAGTTTAAATTAAATGAAAGTGAAATGTATTCTACAAAGCTAATTGAATCAAATGAAAGTTAAACGCATTCAAACAAAGCTATTTGAATCAAATGAGAGTTAAATACATTCTACAAAGCTAATTGAATAAAATGAAAGTCAAACACATTGAAACAAAGCTAATTGAATCAAATGAAAGTCAAATACATTCAACAAAGCTAATTGATTCAAATAAAAGTCAAACACAAACAAAGCTAATTGAATCAAAAGAAAGTGAAGCACATTCAAACAAAGCTATTTTAATCGAATGAAAGTCAATTACATTCTACAAAGCTAATTGAATCAAATGAAAGTCAAACACATTCAAACAAAGCTATTTGAATCTAATGAAAGTCAAACACATTCAAACAAAGCTATTTGAATCAAATGAGAGTCAAATGCATTAAAACAAAGCTAATTAAATCAAATAAAAGTCTAATACATTCTACAAAGCTAATTGAATTAAATTAAAGTCAAACACATTCAAACAAATCTAATTGAATCAAATGAAAGTCAAACACATTCAAACAAAGCTAATTAAATCAAATGAAAGTCAAGCACATTCAAACAAAGCTATTTCAATCAAATGAAAGTCAAATACATTCTACAAAGCTAATTGAATCGAATGAAAGTAAAACACATTCAAACAAAGCTATTTGAATCAAATGAAAGTCAAACACATTTAAACAAAGCTATTTGAATCAAATGAGAGTCAAATAAATTTAAACAAAGCTAATTAAATCAAATAAAAGTGAAATACATTCTACAAAGCTAATTGAATCGAATGAAAGTAAAACACATTCAAACAAAGCTATTTGAATCAAATGAAAGTCAAACACATTCAAACAAAGCTATTTGAATCAAATGAAAGTCAATTACATTCTACTAAGCTAATTGAATCAAATGAAAGTTAAACACATTCAAACAAAGCTATTCGAATCAAATGACAGTCAAATGCATTCTACAAAGCTAATTGAATCAAATGAAAGTGAAACACATTCAAACAAAGCTATTTGAATCAAATGAGAGTCAAATACGTTCAAACAAAGCTAATTAAATCAAATAAAAGTCAAATACATTCTACAAAGCTAATTGAATCAAATGAAAGTCAAACACATTCAAACAAAGCTATTTGAATCAAATGAGAGTCAAATAAATTCAAACTAAGCTAATTAAATCAAATAAAAGTAAAACACATTCTACAAAGCTAATTGCATCAAATGAAAGTCAAACACATTCAAACAAAGCTAATTGAATCAAATGAAAGTCAAGCACATTCAAACAAAGCTATTTTAATCGAATGAAAGTCAATTACATTCTACAAAGCTAATTGAATCAAATGAAAGTCAAACACATTCAAACAAAGCTATTTGAATCAAATGAAAGTCAAACACATTCAAAGAAAGCTATTTGAATCAAATGAGAGTCAAATACATTCAAACAAAGCTAATTAAATCAAATAAAAGTCTAATACATTCTACAAAGCTAATTGAATTAAATTAAAGTCAAACACATTCAAACAAATCTAATTGAATCAAATGAAAGTCAAACACATTCAAACAAAGCTAATTAAATCAAATGAAAGTCAAGCACATTCAAACAAAGCTATTTTAATCAAATGAAAGTCAAATACATTCTACAAAGCTAATTGAATCGAATGAAAGTAAAACACATTCAAACAAAGCTATTTGAATCAAATGAAAGTCAAACACATTTAAACAAAGCTATTTGAATCAAATGAGAGTCAAATAAATTTAAACAAAGCTAATTAAATCAAATAAAAGTGAAATACATTCTACAAAGCTAATTGAATCGAATGAAAGTAAAACACATTCAAACAAAGCTATTTGAATCAAATGAAAGTCAAACACATTCAAACAAAGCTATTTGAATCAAATGAAAGTCAATTACATTCTACTAAGCTAAATGAATCAAATGAAAGTCAAACACATTCAAACAAAGCTATTTGAATCAATTGACAGTCAAATACGTTCTACAAAGCTATTTGAATCATATGAGAGTCAAATAAATTCAAACAAAGCTAATTAAATCAAATAAAAGTAAAATACATTGTACAAAGCTAATTGCATCAAATGAAAGTCAATCACTTTCAAACAAAGCCTTTTAAATCAAATGAAAGTCAAACACATTCCAAAAAAGATTTTTAATTTAAATGAAAGTTAAACACATTCAAACAAAGCTATATAAATCAGATTAAAGTGAAATGCATTCTACGAAGCTAATTGAATCAAATGAAAGTCAAACACATTCAAACAAAGCTATTTGAATCAAATGAAAGACAAATACATTCTACAAAGCAAATTGAAACAAATGAAAGTCAAACACAGTCAAACAAAGTTATTTGACTCAAATGAAAGTCAAATACATTCTACACAGCTAATTGAATCAAATGAAAGTCAAACACATTCAAACAAAGTCTTTTAAATTAAATTAAAGTCAAACACATTCAAAAAACGCTTTTTAATTTAAATAAAAGTCAAACACATTCAAACAAAGCTATATAAATCAAATGAAAGTGAAATGCATTCTACAAAGCAAACTGAATTAAATGAAATTCAAACACATTCAAACAAAGCTATTTGAATCAAATGACAGTCAAATACATTCTACAAAGCAAATTGAATCAAATGAAAGTCAAAAACAGTCAAACAAAGTTATTTGATTCAAATGAAAGTCAAATACATTCTACAAAGCTAATTGAATCAAATGGAAGTCAAATACATTCTACAATGCTAATTGAATTAAATTAAAGTTAGACACATTCAAAATAAGCTAATTGAATTTAATGAAAGTTAAACACATTCAAACAAAGCTTTCGAATCAAGTGAAAGTCAAATACATTCTATAAAGCTAATTGAATCAAATGAAAGTCAAACACATTCAAACAAAGCTATTTGAATCAAATGAAAGTCAAATACATTCTACTAAGCTAATTGAATCAAATGAAAGTCAAACACATTCAAACAAAGCTATTTGAATCAAATGACAGTCAAATACGTTCTACAAAGCTAATTGTATAAAATGAAAGTCAAACACATTCAAACAAAGCTATTTGAATAAAATGAAAGTGAAATGCATTCTACAAAGCTAATTGAATCAAATGAAAGTGAAACACATTAAAACAAAGCTATTTGAATCAAATGAGAGTCAAATACATTCAAACAAAGCTAATTAAATCAAATAAAAGTCAAATACATTCTACAAAGCTAATTGAATCAAATGAAAGTCAAACACATTCAAACAAAGCTAATTGAATTAACTGAAAGTCAAATACATTGAACAAAGCGAATTGAATCAAATGAAAGTCAAACACATTCAAACAAAGCAAATTGAATCAAATGAAAGTCAAACACATTCAAACAAAGATTTCGTATTAAATGAAAGTCAAATACATTCTACAAAGCTAATTGAATCAAATGAAAGTCAAACACATTCAAAAAAGCTATTTGAATCAAATGAAAGTCAAATACATTCTACAAAGCTAATTGAATCAAATGAAAGTCAAACACATTCAAACAAAGCTATTTGAATCAAATGAGAGTCAAATAAATTCAAACAAAGCTAATTAAATAAAATAAAAGTAAAATACATTGTACAAAGCTAATTGCATCAAATGAAAGTCAATCACATTCAAACAAAGCCTTTTAAATCAAATGAAAGTCAAACACATTCAAAAAAAGATTTTTAATTTAAATGAAAGTCAAACACATTCAAACAAAGCTATATAAATAAGATTAAAGTGAAATGCATTCTAAAAAGCAAATTGAATTAAATGAAATTCAAACACATTCAAACAAAACTATTTGAATCAAATGACAGTCAAATACATTCTACAAAGCTAATTGAATCAATTGAAAGTCAAACACATTCAAACAAAGCTATTTGAATCAAATGAAAGTCAAACACATTCAAACAAAGCTAATTGAATCAAATGAAAGTCAAACACATTCAAACAAATCTATTTTAATTAAATAAATGTCAAATACATTCTACACAACTAATTGCATCAAATGAAAGTCAAACACATTCAAACAAAGCTATTTGATGAAAATGAAAGTCAAATACATTCTACAATGCAAATTGAAACAAATGAAAGTCAAACACAGTCAAATAAAGTTATTTGACTCAAATGAAAGTCAAATACATTCTACAAAGCTAATTGAATCAAATGAAAGTCAAACACATTCAAATAAAGCTATTTGAATCAAATGAATGTCAAATACGTTCTACAAAGCTAATTGTATCAAATGAAAGTCAAACGCAATCAAATAAAGCTATTTGAGTCAAATGAAAGTCAAACACATTCAAACAAAGTAGTTTAAATTAAATGAAAGTGAAATGTATTCTACAAAGCTAATTGAATCAAATGAAAGTTAAACGCATTCAAACAAAGCTATTTGAATCAAATGAGAGTTAAATACATTCTACAAAGCTAATTGAATAAAATGAAAGTCAAACACATTGAAACAAAGCTAATTGAATCAAATGAAAGTCAAATACATTCAACAAAGCTAATTGATTCAAATAAAAGTCAAACACAAACAAAGCTAATTGAATCAAAAGAAAGTGAAGCACATTCAAACAAAGCTATTTTAATCGAATGAAAGTCAATTACATTCTACAAAGCTAATTGAATCAAATGAAAGTCAAATACATTCAAACAAAGCTATTTGAATCTAATGAAAGTCAAACACATTCAAACAAAGCTATTTGAATCAAATGAGAGTCAAATGCATTAAAACAAAGCTAATTAAATCAAATAAAAGTCTAATACATTCTACAAAGCTAATTGAATTAAATTAAAGTCAAACACATTCAAACAAATCTAATTGAATCAAATGAAAGTCAAACACATTCAAACAAAGCTAATTAAATCAAATGAAAGTCAAGCACATTCAAACAAAGCTATTTCAATCAAATGAAAGTCAAATACATTCTACAAAGCTAATTGAATCGAATGAAAGTAAAACACATTCAAACAAAGCTATTTGAATCAAATGAAAGTCAAACACATTTAAACAAAGCTATTTGAATCAAATGAGAGTCAAATAAATTTAAACAAAGCTAATTAAATCAAATAAAAGTGAAATACATTCTACAAAGCTAATTGAATCGAATGAAAGTAAAACACATTCAAACAAAGCTATTTGAATCAAATGAAAGTCAAACACATTCAAACAAAGCTATTTGAATCAAATGAAAGTCAATTACATTCTACTAAAGCTAATTGAATCAAATGAAAGTTAAACACATTCAAACAAAGCTATTCGAATCAAATGACAGTCAAATGCATTCTACAAAGCTAATTGAATCAAATGAAAGTGAAACACATTCAAACAAAGCTATTTGAATCAAATGAGAGTCAAATACGTTCAAACAAAGCTAATTAAATCAAATAAAAGTCAAATACATTCTACAAAGCTAATTGAATCAAATGAAAGTCAAACACATTCAAACAAAGCTATTTGAATCAAATGAGAGTCAAATAAATTCAAACTAAGCTAATTAAATCAAATAAAAGTAAAACACATTCTACAAAGCTAATTGCATCAAATGAAAGTCAAACACATTCAAACAAAGCTAATTGAATCAAATGAAAGTCAAGCACATTCAAACAAAGCTATTTTAATCGAATGAAAGTCAATTACATTCTACAAAGCTAATTGAATCAAATGAAAGTCAAAACACATTCAAACAAAGCTATTTGAATCAAATGAAAGTCAAACACATTCAAAGAAAGCTATTTGAATCAAATGAGAGTCAAATACATTCAAACAAAGCTAATTAAATCAAATAAAAGTCTAATACATTCTACAAAGCTAATTGAATTAAATTAAAGTCAAACACATTCAAACAAATCTAATTGAATCAAATGAAAGTCAAACACATTCAAACAAAGCTAATTAAATCAAATGAAAGTCAAGCACATTCAAACAAAGCTATTTTAATCAAATGAAAGTCAAATACATTCTACAAAGCTAATTGAATCGAATGAAAGTAAAACACATTCAAACAAAGCTATTTGAATCAAATGAAAGTCAAACACATTTAAACAAAGCTATTTGAATCAAATGAGAGTCAAATAAATTTAAACAAAGCTAATTAAATCAAATAAAAGTGAAATACATTCTACAAAGCTAATTGAATCGAATGAAAGTAAAACACATTCAAACAAAGCTATTTGAATCAAATGAAAGTCAAACACATTCAAACAAAGCTATTTGAATCAAATGAAAGTCAATTACATTCTACTAAGCTAAATGAATCAAATGAAAGTCAAACACATTCAAACAAAGCTATTTGAATCAATTGACAGTCAAATACGTTCTACAAAGCTATTTGAATCATATGAGAGTCAAAATAAATTCAAACAAAGCTAATTAAATCAAATAAAAGTAAAATACATTGTACAAAGCTAATTGCATCAAATGAAAGTCAATCACATTCAAACAAAGCCTTTTAAATCAAATGAAAGTCAAACACATTCCAAAAAAGATTTTTAATTTAAATGAAAGTTAAACACATTCAAACAAAGCTATATAAATCAGATTAAAGTGAAATGCATTCTACGAAGCTAATTGAATCAAATGAAAGTCAAACACATTCAAACAAAGCTATTTGAATCAAATGAAAGACAAATACATTCTACAAAGCAAATTGAAACAAATGAAAGTCAAACACAGTCAAACAAAGTTATTTGACTCAAATGAAAGTCAAATACATTCTACACAGCTAATTGAATCAAATGAAAGTCAAACACATTCAAACAAAGTCTTTTAAATTAAATTAAAGTCAAACACATTCAAAAAACGCTTTTTAATTTAAATAAAAGTCAAACACATTCAAACAAAGCTATATAAATCAAATGAAAGTGAAATGCATTCTACAAAGCAAACTGAATTAAATGAAATTCAAACACATTCAAACAAAGCTATTTGAATCAAATGACAGTCAAATACATTCTACAAAGCAAATTGAATCAAATGAAAGTCAAAAACAGTCAAACAAAGTTATTTGATTCAAATGAAAGTCAAATACATTCTACAAAGCTAATTGAATCAAATGAAAGTCAAACACATTCAAACAAAGCTATTTAAATAAAATGAAAGTGAAATGCATTCTACAAAGCTAATTGAATCAAATGAAAGTGAAACACATTCAAACAAAGCTATTTGAATCAAATGAGAGTCAAATACATTCAAACGAAGCTAATTAAATCAAATAAAAGTCAAATACATTCAACAAAGCTAATTGAATCACATAAAAGTCAAACACATTCAATCAATGCTAATTGAATCAAATGGAAGTCAAATACATTCTACAATGCTAATTGAATTAAATTAAAGTTAGACACATTCAAAATAAGCTAATTGAATTTAATGAAAGTTAAACACATTCAAACAAAGCTTTCGAATCAAGTGAAAGTCAAATACATTCTATAAAGCTAATTGAATCAAATGAAAGTCAAACACATTCAAACAAAGCTATTTGAATCAAATGAAAGTCAAATACATTCTACTAAGCTAATTGAATCAAATGAAAGTCAAACACATTCAAACAAAGCTAATTGAATTAACTGAAAGTCAAATACATTCAACAAAGCGAATTGAATCAAATGAAAGTCAAACACATTCAAACAAAGCTAATTGAATCAAATGAAAGTCAAACACATTCAAACAAATATTTCGTATTAAATGAAAGTCAAACACATTCTACAAAGCTAATTGAATCAAATGAAAGTCAAACACATTCAAATAAAGCTATTTGAATCAAAAGAAAGTTAAATAAATTCTACAAAGCTAATTGAATCAAATGAAAGTCAAACACATTCAAACAAAGCTATTTGAATCATATGAGAGTCAAATAAATTCAAACAAAGCTAATTAAATCAAATAAAAGTAAAATACATTGTACAAAGCTAATTGCATCAAATGAAAGTCAATCACATTCAAACAAAGCCTTTTAAATCAAATGAAAGTCAAACACATTCCAAAAAAGATTTTTAATTTAAATGAAAGTTAAACACATTCAAACAAAGCTATATAAATCAGATTAAAGTGAAATGCATTCTACGAAGCTAATTGAATCAAATGAAAGTCAAACACATTCAAACAAAGCTATTTGAATCAAATGAAAGACAAATACATTCTACAAAGCAAATTGAAACAAATGAAAGTCAAACACAGTCAAACAAAGTTATTTGACTCAAATGAAAGTCAAATACATTCTACACAGCTAATTGAATCAAATGAAAGTCAAACACATTCAAACAAAGTCTTTTAAATTAAATGAAAGTCAAACACATTCAAAAAACGCTTTTTAATTTAAATAAAAGTCAAACACATTCAAACAAAGCTATATAAATCAAATGAAAGTGAAATGCATTCTACAAAGCAAACTGAATTAAATGAAATTCAAACACATTCAAACAAAGCTATTTGAATCAAATGACAGTCAAATACATTCTACAAAGCAAATTGAATCAAATGAAAGTCAAAAACAGTCAGACAAAGTTATTTGATTCAAATGAAAGTCAAATACATTCTACAAAGCTAATTGAATCAAATGAAAGTCAAACACATTCAAACAAAGCTATTTAAATAAAATGAAAGTGAAATGCATTCTACAAAGCTAATTGAATCAAATGAAAGTGAAACACATTCAAACAAAGCTATTTGAATCAAATGAGAGTCAAATACATTCAAACGAAGCTAATTAAATCAAATAAAAGTCAAATACATTCAACAAAGCTAATTGAATCACATAAAAGTCAAACACATTCAATCAATGCTAATTGAATCAAATGGAAGTCAAATACATTCTACAATGCTAATTGAATTAAATTAAAGTTAGACACATTCAAAATAAGCTAATTGAATTTAATGAAAGTTAAACACATTCAAACAAAGCTTTCGAATCAAGTGAAAGTCAAATACATTCTATAAAGCTAATTGAATCAAATGAAAGTCAAACACATTCAAACAAAGCTATTTGAATCAAATGAAAGTCAAATACATTCTACTAAGCTAATTGAATCAAATGAAAGTCAAACACATTCAAACAAAGCTATTTGAATCAAATGACAGTCAAATACGTTCTACAAAGCTAATTGTATAAAATGAAAGTCAAACACATTCAAACAAAGCTATTTGAATAAAATGAAAGTGAAATGCATTCTACAAAAGCTAATTGAATCAAATGAAAGTGAAACACATTAAAACAAAGCTATTTGAATCAAATGAGAGTCAAATACATTCAAACAAAGCTAATTAAATCAAATAAAAGTCAAATACATTCTACAAAGCTAATTGAATCAAATGAAAGTCAAACACATTCAAACAAAGCTAATTGAATTAACTGAAAGTCAAATACATTGAACAAAGCGAATTGAATCAAATGAAAGTCAAACACATTCAAACAAAGCAAATTGAATCAAATGAAAGTCAAACACATTCAAACAAAGATTTCGTATTAAATGAAAGTCAAATACATTCTACAAAGCTAATTGAATCAAATGAAAGTCAAACACATTCAAAAAAGCTATTTGAATCAAATGAAAGTCAAATACATTCTACAAAGCTAATTGAATCAAATGAAAGTCAAACACATTCAAACAAAGCTATTTGAATCAAATGAGAGTCAAATAAATTCAAACAAAGCTAATTAAATCAAATAAAAGTAAAATACATTGTACAAAGCTAATTGCATCAAATGAAAGTCAATCACATTCAAACAAAGCCTTTTAAATCAAATGAAAGTCAAACACATTCAAAAAAAGATTTTTAATTTAAATGAAAGTCAAACACATTCAAACAAAGCTATATAAATAAGATTAAAGTGAAATGCATTCTAAAAAGCAAATTGAATTAAATGAAATTCAAACACATTCAAACAAAACTATTTGAATCAAATGACAGTCAAATACATTCTACAAAGCTAATTGAATCAATTGAAAGTCAAACACATTCAAACAAAGCTATTTGAATCAAATGAAAGTCAAACACATTCAAACAAAGCTAATTGAATCAAATGAAAGTCAAACACATTCAAACAAATCTATTTTAATTAAATAAATGTCAAATACATTCTACACAACTAATTGAATCAAATGAAAGTCAAACACATTCAAACAAAGCTATTTGATGAAAATGAAAGTCAAATACATTCTACAATGCAAATTGAAACAAATGAAAGTCAAACACAGTCAAATAAAGTTATTTGACTCAAATGAAAGTCAAATACATTCTACAAAGCTAATTGAATCAAATGAAAGTCAAACACATTCAAATAAAGCTATTTGAATCAAATGAATGTCAAATACGTTCTACAAAGCTAATTGTATCAAATGAAAGTCAAACGCAATCAAATAAAGCTATTTGAGTCAAATGAAAGTCAAACACATTCAAACAAAGTAGTTTAAATTAAATGAAAGTGAAATGTATTCTACAAAGCTAATTGAATCAAATGAAAGTTAAAACGCATTCAAACAAAGCTATTTGAATCAAATGAGAGTTAAATACATTCTACAAAGCTAATTGAATAAAATGAAAGTCAAACACATTGAAACAAAGCTAATTGAATCAAATGAAAGTCAAATACATTCAACAAAGCTAATTGATTCAAATAAAAGTCAAACACAAACAAAGCTAATTGAATCAAAAGAAAGTGAAGCACATTCAAACAAAGCTATTTTAATCGAATGAAAGTCAATTACATTCTACAAAGCTAATTGAATCAAATGAAAGTCAAACACATTCAAACAAAGCTATTTGAATCTAATGAAAGTCAAACACATTCAAACAAAGCTATTTGAATCAAATGAGAGTCAAATGCATTAAAACAAAGCTAATTAAATCAAATAAAAGTCTAATACATTCTACAAAGCTAATTGAATTAAATTAAAGTCAAACACATTCAAACAAATCTAATTGAATCAAATGAAAGTCAAACACATTCAAACAAAGCTAATTAAATCAAATGAAAGTCAAGCACATTCAAACAAAGCTATTTCAATCAAATGAAAGTCAAATACATTCTACAAAGCTAATTGAATCGAATGAAAGTAAAACACATTCAAACAAAGCTATTTGAATCAAATGAAAGTCAAACACATTTAAACAAAGCTATTTGAATCAAATGAGAGTCAAATAAATTTAAACAAAGCTAATTAAATCAAATAAAAGTGAAATACATTCTACAAAGCTAATTGAATCGAATGAAAGTAAAACACATTCAAACAAAGCTATTTGAATCAAATGAAAGTCAAACACATTCAAACAAAGCTATTTGAATCAAATGAAAGTCAATTACATTCTACTAAGCTAATTGAATCAAATGAAAGTTAAACACATTCAAACAAAGCTATTCGAATCAAATGACAGTCAAATGCATTCTACAAAGCTAATTGAATCAAATGAAAGTGAAACACATTCAAACAAAGCTATTTGAATCAAATGAGAGTCAAATACGTTCAAACAAAGCTAATTAAATCAAATAAAAGTCAAATACATTCTACAAAGCTAATTGAATCAAATGAAAGTCAAACACATTCAAACAAAGCTATTTGAATCAAATGAGAGTCAAATAAATTCAAACTAAGCTAATTAAATCAAATAAAAGTAAAACACATTCTACAAAGCTAATTGCATCAAATGAAAGTCAAACACATTCAAACAAAGCTAATTGAATCAAATGAAAGTCAAAGCACATTCAAACAAAGCTATTTTAATCGAATGAAAGTCAATTACATTCTACAAAGCTAATTGAATCAAATGAAAGTCAAACACATTCAAACAAAAGCTATTTGAATCAAATGAAAGTCAAACACATTCAAAGAAAGCTATTTGAATCAAATGAGAGTCAAATACATTCAAACAAAGCTAATTAAATCAAATAAAAGTCTAATACATTCTACAAAGCTAATTGAATTAAATTAAAGTCAAACACATTCAAACAAATCTAATTGAATCAAATGAAAGTCAAACACATTCAAACAAAGCTAATTAAATCAAATGAAAGTCAAGCACATTCAAACAAAGCTATTTTAATCAAATGAAAGTCAAATACATTCTACAAAGCTAATTGAATCGAATGAAAGTAAAACACATTCAAACAAAGCTATTTGAATCAAATGAAAGTCAAACACATTTAAACAAAGCTATTTGAATCAAATGAGAGTCAAATAAATTTAAACAAAGCTAATTAAAATCAAATAAAAGTGAAATACATTCTACAAAGCTAATTGAATCGAATGAAAGTAAAACACATTCAAACAAAGCTATTTGAATCAAATGAAAGTCAAACACATTCAAACAAAGCTATTTGAATCAAATGAAAGTCAATTACATTCTACTAAGCTAAATGAATCAAATGAAAGTCAAACACATTCAAACAAAGCTATTTGAATCAATTGACAGTCAAATACGTTCTTACAAAGCTAATTGTATAAAATGAAAGTCAAACACATTCAAACAAAGCTATTTGAATAAAATGAAAGTGAAATGCATTCTACAAAGCTAATTGAATCAAATGAAAGTGAAACACATTCAAACAAAGCTATTTGAATCAAATGAGAGTCAAATACATTCAAACAAAGCTAATTAAAATCAAATAAAAGTCAAATACATTCTACAAAGCTAATTGAATCAAATGAAAGTCAAACACATTCAAACAAAGCTAATTGAATTAACTGAAAGTCAAATACATTGAACAAAGCGAATTGAATCAAATGAAAGTCAAACACATTCAAACAAAGCTAATTGAATCAAATGAAAGTCAAACACATTCAAACAAAGATTTCGTATTAAATGAAAGTCAAATACATTCTACAAAGCTAATTGAATCAAATGAAAGTCAAACACATTCAAATAAAGCTATTTAAATCAAATGAAAGTCAAATACATTCTACAAAGCTAAATTGAATCAAATGAAAGTCAAACACATTCAAACAAAGCTATTTGAATCAAATGAGAGTCAAATAAATTCAAACAAAGCTAATTAAATCAAATAAAAGTAAAATACATTGTACAAAGCTAATTGCATCAAATGAAAGTCAATCACATTCAAACAAAGCCTTTTAAATCAAATGAAAGTCAAACACATTCAAAAATAGATTTTTAATTTAAATGAAAGTCAAACACATTCAAACAAAGCTATATAAAATCAGGTTAAAGTGAAATGCATTCTACAAAGCAAATTGAATTAAATGAAATTCAAACACATTCAAACAAAACTATTTGAATCAAATGACAGTCAAATACATTCTACAAAGCTAATTGAATCAATTGAAAGTCAAACACATTCAAACAAAGCTATTTGAGTCAAATGAAAGTCAAATACATTCTACAAAGCTAATTGAATCAAATGAAAGTCAAACACATTCAAACAAATCTATTTTAATTAATAAATGTCAAATACATTCTACACAACTAATTGAATCAAAGGAAAGTCAAACACATTCAAACAAAGCTATTTGATGAAAATGAAAGTCAAATACATTCTACAATGCAAATTGAAACAAATGAAAGTCAAACACAGTCAAATAAAGTTATTTGACTCAAATGAAAGTCAAATACATTCTACAAAGCTAATTGAATCAAATGAAAGTGAAACACATTCAAACAAAGCTATTTGAATCAAATGAAAGTCAAACATATTCAAACAAAGATTTTTGAATCAAATGAAAGTCAAATACATTCAAAGCTAATTGAATCAAATGAAAGTCAAACATTCAAACAAAGCTAATCGAATCTAATTCAAAAAGCTGAAAAAGTCAATTACATTCTACAAAGCTAATTGAATCAAATGAAAGTCAAACACATTCAAACAAAGCTATTTGAATCAAATGAAAGTCAAACACATTCAAAGAATATTTGAATCAATGATCAAATACATTCAAACAAAGCTAATTAAATCAATAAAAGTGCTAATTGAATTAAATTAAAGTCAAACATTCAAACAAATCTAATTGAATCAAATGAAAGTCAAACACATTCAAACAAAGCTAATTAAATCAAATGAAAGTCAAGCACATTCAACAAAGCTATTTTAATCAAATGAAAGTCAAATACATTCTACAAAGCTAATTGAATCGAATGAAAGTAAAACACATTTAAACAAAGCTATTTGAATCAAATGAAAGTCAAACACATTTAAACAAAGCTATTTGAATCAAATGAGAGTCAAATAAATTTAAACAAAGCTAATTAAATCAAAAAAAAGTGAAATACATTCTACAAAGCTAATTGAATCGAATGAAAGTAAAACACATTCAAACAAAGCTATTTGAATCAAATGAAAGTCAAACACATTCAAACAAAGCTATTGAATCAAATGAAAGTCAATACATTCTACTAAGCTAATTGAATCAAATGAAAGTCAAACACATTCAAACAAAGCTATTTGAATCAATTGACAGTCAAATACGTTCTAAAAGCTAATTGTATAAAATGAAAGTCAAACACATTCAAACAAAGCTATTTGAATAAAATGAAAGTGAAATGCATTCTACAAAGCTAATTGAATCAAATGAAAGTGAAACACATTCAAACAAAGCTATTGAATCAAATGAGAGTCAAATACATTCAAACAAAGCTAATTAAATCAAATAAAAGTCAAATACATTCTACAAAGCTAATTGAATCAAAATGAAAGTCAAACACATTCAAACAAAGCTAATTGAATTAACTGAAAGTCAAATACATTGAACAAAGCGAATTGAATCAAATGAAAGTCAAACACATTCAAACAAGCTAATTGAATCAAATGAAAGTCAAACACATTCAAACAAAGATTTCGTATTAAATGAAAGTCAAATACATTCTACAAAGCTAATTGAATCAAATGAAAGTCAAACACATTCTAATAAAGCTATTGAATCAAATAAAGTCAAATACATTCTACAAAGCTAATTGAATCAAATGAAAGTCAAACACATTCAAACAAAGCTATTTGAATCAAATGAGAGTCAAATAAATTCAAACAAAGCTAATTAAATCAAATAAAAGTAAAATACATTGTACAAAGCTAATTGCATCAAATGAAAGTCAATCACATTCAAACAAAGCCTTTTAAATCAAATGAAAGTCAAACACATTCAAAAAAAGATTTTTAATTTAAATGAAAGTCAAACACATTCAAACAAAGCTATATAAATCAGGTTAAAGTGAAATGCATTCTACAAAGCAAATTGAATTAAATGAAATTCAAACACATTCAAACAAAACTATTTGAATCAAATGACAGTCAAATACATTCTACAAAGCTAATTGAATCAATTGAAAGTCAAACACATTCAAACAAAGCAATTTGAATCAAATGAAAGTCAAACACATTCAAACAAAGCTAATTAAATCAAATGAACAAACATTCAAACAATCTATTTTAATTAAATAAATGTCAAATACATTCTACACAACTAATTGAATCAAAGGAAAGTCAAACACATTCAAACAAAGCTATTTGATGAAAATGAAAGTCAAATACATTCTACAATGCAAATTGAAACAAATGAAAGTCATACACAGTCAAAAAATTTTATTTGACTCAAATGAAAGTCAAATACATTCTACAAAGCTAATTGAATCAAATGAAAGTCAAACACATTCAAATAAAGCTATTTGAATCAAATGAAAGTCAAATACGTTCTACAAAGCTAATTGATCAAATGAAAGTCAAACGCAATCAAA
>NW_018743038.1:0-35911 GCF_001683475.1 Chenopodium quinoa
ATGCATATGACTTTCAGGTTATACAAGTAGCTTTGTCTGAATGTGTTTGACTTTCATTTGATTTAATTAGATTTTTTTAGATGTTTTTTTACTTTCGTTTGATTCAATTAGCTTTGTTGAACGCATTTGACTTTCATTTTATTCAAAAAGCTCTATTTGAATGTGTTTGACTTAAGTTTTATCCAATTAGCTTTGTTTCAATGTGTTTGACTTTCATTTGATTCAATTAGCTTTGTAGATTGTGTTTGACCTTCATTTGATTCAAAAAGCTCTTTTTAAATGTGTTTGACTTTCATTTTATTTAATTAGCTCTGTTTGAATGATTTTTGACTTTCATTTGATTCAATTAGGTTTGTTTGAATGTGTTTGACTTTCATTTGATTCAATTGGCTTTGTTCGAATGTTTTTGACTTTCATTTGATTTAATTAGCTTTGTAGAATGCATTTGACTTTCATTTGATTCAAATAGCTTTGTCTGAATGTGATTGACTTTCATTTGATTTAATTAGGTTTTTTGGATATTTTTGACTTTAATTTGATTAATTAGCTTTGTTGAATGCATTTGACTTTCATTTGATTCAAAAAGCTCTGTTTGAATGTGTTTGACTTACATTTCATTCAAATAGCTTTGTTTGAATGTGTTTAACTTTCAATTGATTCAATTAGCTTTGTAGATTAAATTTGACCTTAATTTGATTCAAAAAGATCTTTTTGAATGGGTTGACTTTTATTTGATTCAATTAGTTCATTTTGAATGTGTTCGTCTTTCATTTGATTCTATTAGGTTTGTTTGAATGTGTTTAAATTTCATTTGATTCAATTAGCTTTGTAGATTGCATTTGACTTTCATTTAATTCAAATAGCTTTGTTTGAATGTGTTTGACTTTCATTTGATTTATTTAGCTTTTTTTTTTTTTTTTACTTTCATTTGATTTAAATTTATTTTTTAGATGTTTTTGACTTTCATTTGATTCAATTAGCTTTTTCGAATGCATTTGACTTTCATTTGATTCAAAGCTTTGTTTGAATGTGTTTGACTTTCATTGGTTTCAATTGGCTTTATTCGATTGTTTTTTACTTCCATTTGATTCAAATAGATTTGTAGAATGCATTTGACTTTCATTTGATTCAAATAGCTTTGTTTGAAAGTGTTTGACTTTCATTTGATTTAATTAGGTTTTTTTTAGATTTTTTGACTTTCATTTGATTCAATTAGCTTTGTTGAATGCATTTGACTTTCATTTGATTCAAAAAGCTCTGTTTGAATGTGTTTGACTTACATTTGATTCAATTAGCATTGTTTAAATGTGTTTGACTTTCATTTGATTCAATTAGCTCTGTTTGAATGTCTTTGACTTTCATTTGATTCAATTAGGTTTGTTTGAATGTGTTTTACTTTCATTTGATTCAATTAGCTTTGTTTAAAAGTGTTTGACTTTTAATTTGATTCAATTGGCTTTATAGAATGCTTTTGACTTTCATTTGATTCAAATAGTTTTGTTTGAATGTGTTTGACCTTTTAAATTGAATTTTTTAGATTTTTTCCTTTCATTTGATTCAATTAGATTTGTAGAATGCATTTGAATTTCATTTGATTCAAAAAGCTTTGTTGAATGTGTTTGACTTTCATTGATTCAATTTTTGTGAATGTGTTTGTCTTTCATTTGATTTAATTAGATTTTTTTAAATGTTTTTGACTTTTGATTGATTTAATTAGCTTTGTTGAATGCATTTGACTTTAATTTGATTCAAAAAGCTGTTTGAATGTGTTTGACTTACATTTGACCCAATCAGCTTTGTTTGAATGTGAGCTTTGAATGTGTTTGACTTTCATTTGATTTAGTTTGTTTGAATGTGTTTGACTTCATTTGATTCAATTGCTTTTTTGAATGTTTTTGACTTTCATTTGATTCAATTAGCTTTGTAGAAAGCATTTGACTTTCAATTGATTCAAATAGCTGTGTTTGAATGTGTTTGACTTTCATTTGATTCAATTAGCTCTTTTGAATGTGTTTGACTTTCATTTGATTCTATTAGGTTTGTTTGAATGTGTTTTACTATAATTTGATTCAATTAGCTTTGTTTAAATGTGTTTGACTTTCATTTGATTCAATTAGCTTTTAGAGTGCATTTGACTTTCATTTGATTCAATTAGCTCTGTTTGAATGTGTTCGTCTTTCATTTGATTCTATTAGGTTTGTTTGAATGCGTTTAACTTTCATTTGATTCAATTAGCTTTGTAGATTGCATTTGACTTTCATTTAATTCAAATAGCTTTGTTTGAATATGTTTGACTTTCATTTGATTTAATTAGCTTTTTTTTTGTTTGACTTTCATTTGATTTAATTAGATTTTTTTACATGTTTTTGACTTTGCATTTGATTTAATTAGCTTTTTTTTATTGTGTTTGACTTTCATTTGATTTAATTAGATTTTTTTTTTACATGTTTTTTGACTTTCATTTGATTTAATTAGCTTTGTTGAATGCATTTGACTTTCATTTGATTCAAAAAGCTTTGTTAGAAATGTGTTTGACTTTCATTGGATTTATTTGGCTTTGTTTCGAATGTTTTTTACTTCCATTTGATTCAATTAGATTTGTAGAATGCATTTTGACTTTCATTCGATTCAAATAGCTTTGTCTGAATGTGTTTGACTTTCATTTGATTTAATTAGGTTTTTTAGATGTTTTTTACTTTCATTTCATTCAATTAGCTTTGTTAAATGCATTTGACTTTTATTTGATTCAAAAAAGCTCTGTTTGGATGTGTTTGACTTACATTTGATTCAATTACCTTTGTTTGAATGTGTTTGACTTTCATTTGATTCAATTAGCTCTGTTTGAATATCTTTGACTTTCATTTGATTCAATTAGGTTTGTTTGAATGTGTTTTACTTTCATTTGATTCAATTAGCTTTGTTTGAATGTGTTTGACTTTCATTTAATTCAATTAGATTTATAGAATGCTTTTGACTTTCACTTGATTCAAATAGTTTAATGTGTTTGACTTTCAGTTTATTCAATTAACACTGTTTGAATGTGTTTGACTTTCAATTGATTCATATAGGTTTGTTTGAATGTGTTTGACTTTCATTTTATTCAATTGGCTTTGTTCAAATGTTTTTTACTTTCATTTGATTCAATTAGATTTGTAGAACGCATTTGACTTTCATTTGATTCAAATAGCTTTGTCGGAATGTGTTTGACTTCATTTGATTTAATTGGATTTTTTTAGATGTTTTTGACTTTCATTTTATTCAATGACCTTTGTTGAATGCATTTTACTTTCATTTGATTCAAAAAGCTTTGTTTGAATGTATTTGACTTACATTTGATTCAATTAGCTTTGTTTGAATGTGTTTGACTTTCATTTGATTTGATTAGCTTTGCAGATTGCATTTGACCTTCATTTGATTCAAAAAACTCTTGTTGAATGTGTTTGACTTTCATTTGATTCAATTAGCTCTGTTTTGGAATGTGTTTGACTTTCATTTGATTCAATTAGGTTTGTTTTAATGTGTTTTACTTTCATTTGATTCAATTAGCTTTGTTTGAATGTGTTTGACTTTCATTTGATTCAATTAGGTTTGTTTGAATGTGTTTGACTTTCATTTGATTCAATTGGCTTTGTTCAAATGTTTTTTTACTTTCATTTGATTCAATTAGATTTGTAGAATGCATTGGACTTTTCATTTGATTCAAATAGCTTTGTCTGAATGTGTGTTTGACTTTCATTTGACTAGCTTTGAAGATTGCATTTGAACCTTCATTTGATTCAAAAAACTCTTTTTGAATGTGTTTGACTTTCATTTGATTCAATTAGCTCTGTTTGAATGTGTTTGACTTTCATTTGATTCAATTAGGTTTGTTTTAATGTGTTTTACTTTTCATTTGATTCAATTAGCTTTTGTTTGAATGTGTTTTGACTTTCATTTGATTCAATTAGGTTTGTTTGAATGTGTTTGACTTTCATTTGATTCAATTGGCTTTGTTCAAATGTTTTTTACTTTCATTTGATTCAATTAGATTTGTAGAATGCATTTGACTTTCATTTGATTCAAATAGCTTTGTCTGAATGTGTTTGACTTTCATTTGATTTAATTGGATTTTTTTAGATGTTTTGACTTTCATTTTATTCAATGACCTTTGTTGAACGCATTTGACTTTCATTTGATTCAAAAAAGCTTTGTTTGAATGTATTTGACTTACATTTGATTCAATTAGCTTTGTTTGAATGTGTTTGACTTTCATTTGATTTTGATAAGCTTTGCAGATTGCATTTGGCCTTCATTTGATTCAAAAAACTCTTTTTGAATGTGTTTGACTTTCATTTGATTCAATTAGCTCTGTTTGAATGTGTTTGACTTCCATTTGATTCAATTAGGTTTGTTTTAATGTGTTTTACTTTCATTTGATTCAATTAGCTTTGTTTGAATGTGTTTGACTTTCATTTGATTCAATTAGGTTTGTTTGAATGTGTTTGACTTTCATTTGATTCAATTGGCTTTGTTCAAATGTTTTTTACTTTCATTTGATTCAATTAGATTTGTAGAATGCATAGGACTTTCATTTGATTCAAATAGCTTTTTCTGAATGTGTTTGACTTTCATTTGATTTAATTAGATTTTTTTAGTTGTTTTTTACTTTCATTTGATTCAATGAGCTTTGTTGAATGTTTTTTACTTTCATTTGATTCAAAAAGCTTTTTTTTGAATGTATTTGACTTACATTTGATTCAATTAGCTTTGTTTGAATGTGTTTGACTTTCATTTGATTTGGTTAGCTTTGCAGATTGCATTTGACCTTCAATTGATTCAAAAAACTCTTTTTGAATGTGTTTGACTTTCATTTGATTCAATTAGCTCTGTTTGAATGTGTTTGACTTTGATTTTGATTCAATTAGGTTTGTTTTAATGTGTTTTACTTTCATTTGATTCAATTAGCTTTGTTTGAATGTGTTTGACTTTCGTTTGATTCAATTAGCTTATAGAATGCATTTGACTTTCATTTGATTCAAATAGTTTTGTTTGAATGTGTTTGACCTTTTATTGATTTAATTTGAATTTTTTAGATGTTTTTTAATTTTCATTTAATTCAATTAGATTTTGTAGAATGCATATGACTTTCAGTTGATACAAATAGCTTTGTCTGAATGTGTTTGACTTTCATTTGTTTTAATTAGATTTTTTTAGATGTTTTTGACTTTCGTTTGAATCAATTAGCTTTGTTGAACACATTTGACTTTCATTTTATTCAAAAAGCTCTATTTGAATGTGTTTGACTTAAGTTTTATCCAATTAGCTTTGTTTCAATGTGTTTGACTTTCATTTGATTCAATTAGCTTTGTAGATTGCGTTTGACCTTCATTTGATTCAAAAAGCTCTTTTTGAATGTGTTTGACTTTCATTTTATTTAATTAGCTCTGTTTGAATGATTTTGACTTTCATTTGATTCAATTAGGTTTGTTTGATTGTGTTTTGACTTTCATTTGATTCAATTGGCTTTGTTCGAATGTTTTTGACTTTCATTTGATTTAATTAGCTTTGTAGAATGCATTTGACTTTCATTTGATTCAAATAGCTTTGTCTGAATGTGATTGACTTTCATTTGATTTAATTAGGTTTTTTTTTGGATATTTTTTACTTTAATTTGATTCAATTAGCTTTGTTGAATGCATTTGACTTTCATTTGATTCAAAAAGCTCTGTTTGAATGTGTTTGACTTACATTTCATTCAAATAGCTTTGTTTGAATGTGTTTAACTTTCAATTGATTCAATTAGCTTTGTAGATTGCATTTGACTTTCATTTAATTCGAATAGCTTTGTTTGAATGTGTTTGACTTTCATTTGATTTAATTAGCTTTTTTTATTTTTTTGACTTTCATTTGATTTAATTAGATTTTTTTAGATGTTTTTGACTTTCATTTGATTCAATTAGCTTTTTTGAATGCATTTGACTTTCATTTGATTCAAAGCTTTGTTTGAATGTGTTTGACTTTCATTGGTTTCAATTGGCTTTATTCGATTGTTTTTTACTTCCATTTGATTCAAATAGATTTGTAGAATGCATTTGACTTTCATTTGATTCAAATAGCTTTGTTTAAATGTGTTTGACTTTCATTTGATTTAATTAGGTTTTTTTTAGGTTTTTTTGACTTTCATTTGATTCAATTAGCTTTGTTGAATGCATTTGACTTTCATTTGATTCAAAAAGCTCTTTTTGAATGTGTTTGACTTACATTTGATTCAATTAGCTTTGTTTAAATGTGTTTGACTTTCATTTGATTCAATTAGCTCTGTTTGAATGTCTTTGACTTTCATTTGATTCAATTAGGTTTGTTTGAATGTGTTTTACTTTCATTTGATTCAATTAGCTTTGTTTGAAAGTGTTTGACTTTAATTTGATTCAATTGGCTTTATAGAATGCTTTTGACTTTCGTTTGATTCAAATAGTTTTGTTTGAATGTGTTTGACCTTTTATTGATTTAATTTGAATTTTTTAGAAGTTTTTCCTTTCATTTGATTCAATTAGATTTGTAGAATGCATTTGAATTTCATTTGATTCAAATAGCTTTGTCTGAATGTGTTTGTCTTTCATTTGATTTAATTAGATTTTTTTTAAATGTTTTTGACTTTTGTTTGATTCAATTAGCTTTGTTGAATGCATTTGACCTTAAATTGATTCAAAAAGCTCTGTTTGAATGTGTTTGACTTACATTTGATCTAATCAGCTTTTTTTGAATGTGTTTGACTTTCATTTGATTTAATTAGCTTTGTTTGAATGTGTTTGACTTTCATTTGATTCAATTAGGTTTGTTTGAATGTGTTTGACTTTCATTTGATTCAATTGGCTTTTTTGGAATGTTTTTGACTTTCATTTGATTCAATTAGCTTTGTAGAAAGCATTTGACTTTCAATTGATTCAAATAGCTGTGTTTGAATGTGTTTGACTTTCATTTGATTCAATTAGCTCTGTTTGAATGTGTTTGACTTTCATTTGATTCTATTAGGTTTGTTTGAATGTGTTTTACTATAATTTGATTCAATTAGCTTTATAGAATGCATTTGACTTTCATTTGATTCAATTAGGTTTGTTTGAATGTGTTTGACTTTCATTTGATTCAATTGGCTTTGTTGGAATGTTTTTGACTTTCATTTGATTCAATTAGCTTTGTAGATTGCATTTGACTTTCATTTAATTCAAATAGCTTTGTTTGAATATGTTTGACTTTCATTTAATTTAATTAGCTTTTTTTTATTGTGTTTGAGTTTCATTTGATTTAATTAGATTTTTTTACATGTTTTTGACTTTCATTTGATTTAATTAGCTTTTTTTTTATTGTGTTTGACTTTCATTTGATTTAATTAGATTTTTTTTTACATGTTTTTGACTTTCATTTGATTCAATTAGCTTTGTTGAATGCATTTGACTTTCATTTGATTCAAAAAGCTTTGTTAGAATGTGTTTGACTTTCATTAGATTTATTTGGCTTTGTTCGAATGTTTTTTACTTCCATTTGATTCAATTAGATTTGTAGAATGCATTTGACTTTCATTCGATTCAAATAGCTTTGTCTAAATGTGTTTGACTTTCATTTGATTTAATTAGGTTTTTTAGGTGTTTTTGACTTTCATTTCATTCAATTAGCTTTGTTAAATGCATTTGACTTTCATTTGATTCAAAAAGCTCTGTTTGGATGTGTTTGACTTACATTTGATTCAATTACCTTTGTTTGAATGTGTTTGAATTTCATTTGATTCAATTAGCTCTGTTTGAATATCTTTGACTTTCATTTGATTCAATTAGGTTTGTTTGAATGTGTTTTACTTTCATTTGATTCAATTAGCTTTGTTTGAATGTGTTTGACTTTCATTTAATTCAATTAGATTTATAGAATGCTTTTGAATTTCACTTGATTCAAATAGTTTAATGTGTTTGACTTTCATTTTATTCAATTAACACTGTTTGAATGTGTTTGACTTTCATTTGATTCAATTGGCTTTGTTCAAATGTTTTTTACTTTCATTTGATTCAATTAGATTTGTAGAATGCATTTGACTTTCATTTGATTCAAATAGCTTTGTTTGAATGTGTTTTACTTTCATTTGATTTAATTGGATTTTTTTAGATGTTTTTGACTTTCATTTGATTAAATGAACTTTGTTGAATGCATTTGACTTTCATTTGATTCAAAAAGCTTTGTTTGAATGTATTTGACTTCCATTTGATTCAATTAGCTTTGTTTGAATGTGTTTGACTTTCATTTGATTTGATTAGCTTTGCAGATTGCATTTGACCTTCATTTGATTCAAAAAATTCTTTTTGAATTTGTTTGACTTTCATTTGATTCAATTAGCTCTGTTTGAATGTGTTTGACTTTCATTTGATTCAATTAGGTTTGTTTTAATGTGTTTTACTTTCATTTGATTCAATTAGCTTTGTTTGAATGTGTTTGACTTTCATTTGATTCAATTAGGTTTGTTTGAATGTGTTTGACTTTCATTTGATTCAATTGGCTTTGTTCAAATGTTTTTTACTTTCATTTGATTCAATTAGATTTGTAGAATGCATTGGACTTTCATTAGATTCAAATAGCTTTGTCTGAATGTGTTTGACTTTCATTTGATTTAATTAGATTTTTTTAGTTGTTTTTGACTTTCATTTGATTCAATGAGCTTTGTTGAATGCATTTGACTTTCATTTGATTCAAAAAGCTTTGTTTGAATGTATTTGACTTACATTTGATTCAATTAGCTTTGTTTGAATGTGTTAGACTTTCATTTGATTTGATTAGCTTTGCAGATTGCATTTGACCTTCATTTGATTCAAAAAACTCTTTTTGAATGTGTTTCACTTTCATTTGATTCAATTAGGTTTGTTTGAATGTGTTTGACTTTCATTTGATTCAATTAGGTTTGTTTGAATGTGTTTGACTTTCATTTGATTTAATTAGCTTTTTTTATTTTTTTTTTTACTTTTATTTGATTTAATTAGATTTTTTAGATGTTTTTGACTTTCATTTGATTCAATTAGCTTTTTTGAATGCATTTGACTTTCATTTGATTCAAAGCTTTGTTTGAATGTGTTTGACTTTCATTGGTTTCAATTGGCTTTATTCGATTGTTTTTTACTTCCATTTGATTCAAATAGATTTTTAGAATGCATTTGACTTTCATTTGATTCAAATAGCTTTGTTTGAATGTGTTTGACTTTCATTTGATTTAATTAGCTTTTTTTATTTTTTTTTTTACTTTTATTTGATTTAATTAGATTTTTTAGATGTTTTTGACTTTCATTTGATTCAATTAGCTTTTTTGAATGCATTTGACTTTCATTTGATTCAAAGCTTTGTTTGAATGTGTTTGACTTTCATTGGTTTCAATTGGCTTTATTCGATTGTTTTTTACTTCCATTTGATTCAAATAGATTTGTAGAATGCATTTGACTTTCATTTGATTCAAATAGCTTTGTTTGAATGTGTTTGACTTTCAATTGATTTAATTAGGTTTTTTTAAGATTTTTTTGACTTTCATTTGATTCAATTAGCTTTATTGAATGCATTTGACTTTCATTTGATTCAAAAAGCTCTGTTTGAATGTGTTTGACTTACATTTGATTCAATTAGCTTTGTTTAAATGTGTTTGACTTTCATTTGATTCAATTAGCTCTGTTTGAATGTCTTTGACTTTCATTTGATTCAATTAGGTTTGTTTGAATGTGTTTTACTTTCTTTTGATTCAATTAGCTTTGTTTGAAAGTGTTTGACATTAATTTGATTCAATTGGCTTTATAGAATGCTTTTGACTTTCGTTTGATTCAAATAGTTTTGTTTGAATGTGTTTGACCTTTTATTGATTTAATTTGAATTTTTTAGATGTTTTTCCTTTCATTTGATTCAATTAGATTTGTAGAATGCATTTGAATTTCATTTGATTCAAATAGCTTTGTCTGAATGTGTTTGTCTTTCATTTGATTTAATTAGATTTTTTTTTAATGTTTTTGACTTTCGTTTGATTCAATTAGCTTTGTTGAATGCATTTGACTTTCATTTGATTCAAAAAGCTTTGTTTGAATGTATTTGACTTACATTTGATTCAATTAGCTTTGTTTGAATGTGTTTGACTTTCATTTGATTTGATTAGCTTTGCAGATTGCATTTGACCTTCATTTGATTCAAAAAACTCTTTTTGAATGTGTTTGACTTTCCTTTGATTCAATTAGCTCTGTTTGAATGTGTTTGACTTTCATTTGATTCAATTAGGTTTGTTTTAATGTGTTTTACTTTCATTTGATTCAATTAGCTTTGTTTGAATGTGTTTGACTTTCATTTGATTCAATTAGGTTTGTTTGAATGTGTTTGACTTTCATTTGATTCAATTAGGTTTGTTTGAATGTGTTTGACTTTCATTTGATTTAATTAGATTTTTTAGTTGTTTTTAACATTCATTTGATTCAATGAGCTTTGTTGAATGCATTTGACTTTCATTTGATTTAAAAAGCTTTGTTTGAATGTATTTGACTTACATTTGATTCAATTAGCTTTGTTTGAATGTGTTTAACTTTCATTTGATTTGATTAGCTTTGCAGATTGCATTTGACCTTCATTTGATTCAAAAAACTCTTTTTTGAATGTGTTTGACTTTCATTTGATTCAATTAGCTCTGTTTGAATGTGTTTGACATTCATTTGATTCAATTAGGTTTGTTTTAATGTGTTTTACTTTCATTTGATTCAATTAGCTTTGTTTGAATGAGTTTGACTTTCATTTGATTCAATTAGCTTTATAGAATGCATTTGACTTTCATTTGATTCAAATAGTTTTGTTTGAATGTGTTTGACCTTTTATTGATTTAATTTGAATTTTTTAGTTGTTTTTTTAATTTCATTTAATTCAATTAGATTTGTAGAATGCGTATGACTTTCAGTTGATACAAATAGCTTTGTATGAATGTGTTAGACTTTCATTTGTTTTAATTAGATTTTTTTAGATGTTTTTGACTTTCGTTGGATTCAATTAGCTTTGTTGAACACATTTGACTTTCATTTTATTCAAAAAGCTCTATTTGAATGTGTTTGACTTAAGTTTTATCCAATTAGCTTTGTTTCAATGTGTTTGACTTTCATTTGATTCAATTAGCTTTGTAGATTGCGTTTGACCTTCATTTGATTCAAAAAGCTCTTTTTGTATGTGTTTGACTTTCATTTTATTTAATTAGCTCTGTTTGAATGATTTTGACTTTCATTTGATTCAATTAGGTTTGTATGAATGTGTTTGACTTTCATTTGATTCAATTGGCTTTGTTCGAATGTTTTTGAGTTTCATTTGATTTAATTAGCTTTGTAGAATGCATTTGACTTTCATTTGATTCAAATAGCTTTGTCTGAATGTGATTGACTTTCATTTGATTTAATTAGGTTTTTTTTGGATATTTTTTACTTTAATTTGATTCAATTAGCTTTGTTGAATGCATTTGACTTTCATTTGATTCAAAAAGCTCTGTTTGAATGTGTTTGACTTACATTTCATTCAAATAGCTTTGTTTGAATGTGTTTGACTTTCATTTGATTTAATTAGCTTTTTTTATTTTTTTTTACTTTTATTTGATTTAATTAGATTTTTTAGATGTTTTTGACTTTCATTTGATTCAATTAGCTTTTTTGAATGCATTTGACTTTCATTTGATTCAAAGCTTTGTTTGAATGTGTTTGACTTTCATTGGTTTCAATTGGCTTTATTCGATTGTTTTTTACTTCCATTTGATTCAAATAGATTTGTAGAATGCATTTGACTTTCATTTGATTCAAATAGCTTTGTTTGAATGTGTTTGACTTTCATTTGATTTAATAAGGTTTTTTAAGATTTTTTTGACTTTCATTTGATTCAATTAGCTTTGTTGAATGCATTTGACTTTCATTTGATTCAAAAAGCTCTGTTTGAATGTGTTTGACTTACATTTGATTCAATTAGCTTTGTTTAAATGTGTTTGACTTTCATTTGATTCAATTAGCTCTGTTTGAATGTCTTTGACTTTCATTTGATTCAATTAGGTTTGTTTGAATGTGTTTTACTTTCTTTTGATTCAATTAGCTTTGTTTGAAAGTGTTTGACTTTAATTTGATTCAATTGGCTTTATAGAATGCTTTTGACTTTCGTTTGATTCAAATAGTTTTGTTTGAATGTGTTTGACCTTTTATTGATTTAATTTGAATTTTTTAGATGTTTTTCCTTTCATTTGATTCAATTAGATTTGTAGAATGCATTTGAATTTCATTTGATTCAAATAGCTTTGTCTGAATGTGTTTGTCTATCATTTGA
Source organism: Chenopodium quinoa (assembly GCF_001683475.1). Classification (NCBI taxonomy): domain Eukaryota; kingdom Viridiplantae; phylum Streptophyta; class Magnoliopsida; order Caryophyllales; family Amaranthaceae; genus Chenopodium; species Chenopodium quinoa. The sequence goes on from NW_018743038.1 coordinate 12,319, forward strand.
TTTAATTAGATTTTTTTTTAATGTTTTTGACTTCCGTTTGATTCAATTAGCTTTGTTGAATGCATTTGACTTTCATTTGATTCAAAAAGCTTTGTTTGAATGTATTTGACTTACATTTGATTCAATTAGCTTTGTTTGAATGTGTTTGACTTTCATTTGATTTGATTAGCTTTGCAGATTGCATTTGACCTTCATTTGATTTAAAAAACTCTTTTTGAATGTGTTTGACTTTCCTTTGATTCAATTAGCTCTGTTTGAATGTGTTTGACTTTCATTTGATTCAATTAGGTTTGTTTTAATGTGTTTTACTTTCATTTGATTCAATTAGCTTTGTTTGAATGTGTTTTGACTTTCATTTGATTCAATTAGGTTTGTTTGAATGTGTTTGACTTTCTCTTGATTCAATTAGGTTTGTTTGAATGTGTTTGACTTTCATTTGATTTAATTAGATTTTTTAGTTGTTTTTGACATTCATTTGATTCAATGAGCTTTGTTGAATGCATTTGACTTTCATTTGATTTAAAAAGCTTTGTTTGAATGTATTTGACTTACATTTGATTCAATTAGCTTTGTTTGAATGTGTTTAACTTTCATTTGATTTGATTAGCTTTGCAGATTGCATTTGACCTTCATTTGATTCAAAAAACTCTTTTTGAATGTGTTTGACTTTCATTTGATTCAATTAGCTCTGTTTGAATGTGTTTGACATTCATTTGATTCAATTTGGTTTGTTTTAATGTGTTTTACTTTCATTTGATTCAATTAGCTTTGTTTCAATGTGTTTGACTTTCATTTGATTCAATTAGCTTTATAGAATGCATTTGACTTTCATTTGATTCAAATAGTTTTGTTTGAATGTGTTTGACCTTTTATTGATTTAATTTGAATTTTTTAGATGTTTTTTACTTTCATTTGATTCAATTAGATTTGTAGAATGCATATGACTTTCAGTTGATACAAATAGCTTTCTCTGAATGTGTTTGACTTTCATTTGATTTAATTAGATTTTTTAGATGTTTTTGACTTTCGTTTGATTCAATTAGCTTTGTTGAACGCATTTGACTTTCATTTTATTCAAAAAGCTCTATTTGAATGTGTTTGACTTAAGTTTTATCCAATTAGCTTTGTTTCAATGTGTTTGACTTTCATTTGATTCAATTAGCTTTGTAGATTGCGTTTGATCTTCATTTGATTCAAAAAGCTCTTTTTGAATGTGTTTGACTTTTATTTTATTTAATTAGCTCTGTTTGAATGATTTTGACTTTCATTTGATTCAATTAGGTTTGTTTGAATGTGTTTGACTTTCATTTGATTCAATTGCTTTTGTTCGAATATTTTTGACTTTCATTTGATTTAATTAGCTTTGTAGAATGCATTTGACTTTCATTTGATTCAAATAGCTTTGTCTGAATGTGATTGACTTTCATTTGATTTAATTAGGTTTTTTTTTGGATATTTTTGACTTTAATTTGATTCAATTAGCTTTGTTGAATGCATTTGACTTTCATTTGATTCAAAAAGCTCTGTTTGAATGTGCTTGACTTACATTTCATTCAAATAGCTTTGTTTGAATGTGTTTAACTTTCAATTGATTCAATTAGCTTTGTAGATTAAATTTGACCTTAATTTGATTCAAAAAGATCTTTTTGAATGAGTTTGACTTTTATTTGATTCAATTAGCTCATTTTGAATGTGTTCGTCTTTCATTTGATTCTATTAGGTTTGTTTGAATGTGTTTAAATTTCTTTTAATTCAATTACCTTTGTAGATTGCATTTGACTTTCATTTAATTCAAATAGCTTTGTTTGAATGTGTTTGACTTTCATTTGATTTAATTAGCTTTTTTTTATTTTTTTTTACTTTCATTTGATTTAATTAGATTTTTTTAGATGTTTTTGACTTTCATTTGATTCAATTAGCTTATTTGAATGCATTTGACTTTCATTTGATTCAAAGCTTTGTTTGAATGTGTTTGACTTTCATTGGTTTCAATTGGCTTTATTCGATTGTTTTTTACTTCCATTTGATTCAAATAGATTTGTAGAATGCAATTGACTTTCATTTGATTCAAATAGCTTTGTTTGAATGTGTTTGACTTTCATTTGATTTAATTAGGTTTTTTTAGATTTTTTTGACTTTCATTTGATTCAATTAGCTTTGTTGAATGCATTTGACTTTCATTTGATTCAAAAAGCTCTGTTTGAATGTGTTTGACTTACATTTGATTCAATTAGCTTTGTTTAAATGTGTTTGACTTTCATTTGATTCAATTAGCTCTGTTTGAATGTCTTTGACTTTCATTTGATTCAATTAGGTTTGTTTGAATGTGTTTTACTTTCTTTTGATTCAATTAGCTTTGTTTGAAAGTGTTTGACTTTAATTTGATTCAATTGGCTTTATAGAATGCTTTTGACTTTCGTTTGATTCAAATAGTTTTGTTTGAATGTGTTTGACCTTTTATTGATTTAATTTGAATTTTTTAGATGTTTTTCCTTTCATTTGATTCAATTAGATTTGTAGAATGCATTTGAATTTCATTTGATTCAAATAGCTTTGTCTGAATGTGTTTGTCTTTCATTTGATTTAATTAGATTTTTTTTAAATGTTTTTGACTTTCGTTTGATTCAAATTAGCTTTGTTGAATGCATTTGACCTTCATTTGATTCAAAAAACTCTTTTTGAATGTGTTTGACTTTCCTTTGATTCAATTAGCTCTGTTTGAATGTGTTTGACTTTCATTTGATTCAATTAGGTTTGTTTTATTGTGTTTTACTTTCATTTGATTCAATTAGCTTTGTTTGAATGTGTTTGACTTTCATTTGATTCAATTAGCTTTATAGAATGCATTTGACTTTCATTTGATTCAAATAGTTTTGTTTGAATGTGTTTGACCTTTTATTGATTTAATTTGAATTTTTTAGATGTTTTTTTAATTTCATTTAATTCAATTAGATTTGTAGAATGCATATGACTTTCAGTTGATACAAATAGCTTTTTCTGAATGTGTTTGACTTTCATTTGTTTTAATTAGATTTTTTTAGATGTTTTTTGACTTTCGTTTGAATCAATTAGCTTTGTTGAACACATTTGACTTTCATTTTATTCAAAAAGCTCTATTTGAATGTGTTTGACTTAAGTTTTATCCAATTAGCTTTGTTTCAATGTGTTTGACTTTCATTTGATTCAATTAGCTTTGTAGATTGCGTTTGACCTTCATTTGATTCAAAAAGCTCTTTTTGAATGTGTTTGACTTTCATTTTATTTAATTAGCTCTGTTTGAATGATTTTGACTTTCATTTGATTCAATTAGGTTTCTTCGATTGTGTTTGACTTTCATTTGATTCAATTGGCTTTGTTCGAATGTTTTTGAATTTCATTTGATTTAATTAGCTTTGTAGAATGCATTTGACTTTCATTTGATTCAAATAGCTTTGTCTGAATGTGATTGACTTTCATTTGATTTAATTAGGTTTTTTTGGATATTTTTTACTTTAATTTGATTCAATTAGCTTTGTTGAATGCATTTGACTTTCATTTGATTCAAAAAGCTCTGTTTGAATGTGTTTGACTTACATTTCATTCAAATAGCTTTGTTTGAATGTGTTTAACTTTCAATTGATTCAATTAGCTTTGTAGATTAAATTTGACCTTAATTTGATTCAAAAAGATATTTTTGAATGGGTTTGACTTTTATTTGATTCAATTAGCTCATTTTGAATGTGTTCGTCTTTCATTTGATTCTATTAGGTTTGTTTGAATGTGTTTAAATTTTATTTGATTCAATTAGCTTTGTAGATTGCATTTGACTTTCATTTAATTCAAATAGCTTTGTTTGAATGTGTTTGACTTTCATTTGATTTAATTTGCTTTTTTTTTATTTTTTTGACTTTCATTTGATTTAATTAGATTTTTTTAGATGTTTTTGACTTTCATTTGATTCAATTAGCTTTTTTGAATGCATTTGACTTTCATTTGATTCAAAGCTTTGTTTGAATGTGTTTGACTTTCATTGGTTTCAATTGGCTTTATTCGATTGTTTTTTACTTCCATTTGATTCAAATATATTTGTAGAATGCATTTGACTTTCATTTGATTCAAATAGCTTTGTTTGAATGTGTTTGACTTTCATTTGATTTAATTAGGTTTTTTTAGGTTTTTTTGACTTTCATTTGATTCAATTAGCTTTGCTGAATGCATTTGACTTTCATTTGATTCAAAAAGCTCTGTTTGAATGTGTTTGACTTACATTTGATTCAATTAGCTTTGTTTAAATGTGTTTGACTTTCATTTGATTCAATTAGCTCTGTTTGAATGTCTTTGACTTTCATTTGATTCAATTAGGTTTGTTTGAATGTGTTTTACTTTCATTTGATTCAATTAGCTTTGTTTGAAAGTGTTTGACTTTAATTTGATTCAATTGGCTTTATAGAATGCTTTTGACTTTCGTTTGATTCAAATAGTTTTGTTTGAATGTGTTTGACCTTTTATTGATTTAATTTGAATTTTTTAGAAGTTTTTCCTTTCATTTGATTCAATTAGATTTGTAGAATGAATTTGAATTTCATTTGATTCAAATAGCTTTGTCTGAATGTGTTTGTCTTTCATTTGATTTAATTAGATTTTTTTTAAATGTTTTTGACTTTTGTTTGATTCAATTAGCTTTGTTGAATGCATTTGACCTTAAATTGATTCAAAAAGCTCTGTTTGAATGTGTTTGACTTACATTTGATCTAATCAGCTTTTTTTGAATGTGTTTGACTTTCATTTGATTCAATTAGCTTTGTTTGAATGTGTTTGACTTTCATTTGATTCAATTAGGTTTGTTTGAATGTGTTTGACTTTCATTTGATTCAATTGGCTTTTTTGGAATGTTTTTGACTTTCATTTGATTCAATTAGCTTTGTAGAAAGCATTTGACTTTCAATTGATTCAAATAAATGTGTTTGAATGTGTTTGACTTTCATTTGATTCAATTAGCTCTGTTTGAATGTGTTTGACTTTCATTTGATTCTATTAGGTTTGTTTGAATGTGTTTTACTATAATTTGATTTAATTAGCTTTGTAGAATGCATTTGACTTTCATTTGATTCAAATAGCTTTGTTCTGAATGTGATTGACTTTCATTTGATTTAATTAGGTTTTTTTTGGATATTTTTTGACTTTTAATTTGATTCAATTAGCTTTGTTGAATGCATTTGACTTTCATTTGATTCAAAAAGCTCTGTTTGAATGTGTCTTGACTTACATTTCATTCAAATAGCTTTTGTTTGAATGTGTTTAACTTTCAATTGATTCAATTAGCTTTGTAGATTAATTTGACTTTAATTTGATTCAAAAAGTCTTTTTGAATGGTTTGACTTTATTTGATTCAATTAGCTCATTTTGAATGTGTTTCGTCTTTCATTTGATTCTATTAGGTTTGTTTGAATGTGTTTAAATTTCATTTAATTCAATTAGCTTTGTAGATTGCATTTGACTTTCATTTAATTCAAATAGCTTTGTTTGAATGTGTTTGACTTTCATTTGATTTAATTAGCTTTTTTTTATTTTTTTTGACTTTCATTTGATTTAATTAGATTTTTTTAGATGTTTTTGACTTTCATTTGATTCAATTAGCTTTGTTGAATGCATTTGACTTTCATTTGATTCAAAGCTTTGTTTGAATGTGTTTGACTTTCATTGGTTTCAATTGGCTTTATTCGATTGTTTTTTACTTCCATTTGATTCAATAGATTTGTAGAATGCATTTGACTTTCATTTGATTCAAATAGCTTTGTTTGAAATGTGTTTGACTTTCATTTGATTTAATAGGTTTTTTTTTTTTGACTTTCTTTGATTCAATTAGCTTTGTTAAATGCATTTGACTTTCATTTGATTCAAAAAAAGCTCTGTTTGAATGTGTTTGACTTACATTTGATTCAATTAGCTTTGTTTAAATGTGTTTGACTTTCATTTGATTCAATTAGCTCTGTTTGAATGTCTTTGACTTTCATTTGATTCAATTAGGTTTGTTTGAATGTGTTTTACTTTCATTTGATTCAATTAGCTTTGTTTGAAAGTGTTTGACATTAATTTGATTCAATTGGCTTTATAGAATGCTTTTGACTTTCTTTTGATTCAATTAGATTTGTAGAATGCATATGACTTTCAGTTGATTTAATTAGATTTTTTAGATGTTTTTGACTTTCTTTGATTCAATTAGCTTTGTTGAATGCATTTGACTTTCATTTTATTCAAAAAGCTCTTTTGAATGTGTTTGACTTTTTATCAATTAGCTTTGTTTCAATGTGTTTGACTTTCATTTGATTCAATTAGCTTTGTAGATTGCGTTTGACCTTCATTTGATTCAAAAAGCTTTTTGAATGTGTTTGACTTTCATTTTATTTAATTAGCTCTGTTTGAAATGATTTTGACTTTCATTTGATTCAATTAGGTTTGTTTGAATGTGTTTGACTTTCATTTGATTCAATTGCTTTGTTCGAATTTTTTGACTTTCATTTGATTTAATTAGCTTTGTAGAATGCATTTGACTTTCATTTGATTCAAATAGCTTTGTCTGAATGTGATTGACTTTCATTTGATTTAATTAGGTTTTTTTTGGATATTTTGACTTTAATTTGATTCAATTAGCTTTTTGAATGCATTTGACTTTCATTTGATTCAAAAAGCTCTGTTTGAATGTGCTTGACTTACATTTCATTCAAATAGCTTTGTTTGAATGTGTTTAACTTTCAATTGATTCAATTAGCTTTGTAGATTAAATTTGACCTTAATTTGATTCAAAAGATCTTTTGAATGAGTTTGACTTTTATTTGATTCAATTAGCTCATTTTGAATGTGTTCGTCTTTCATTTGATTCTATTAGGTTTATTTGAATGTGTTTAAATTTCTTTTAATTCAATTACCTTTGTAGATTGCATTTGACTTTCATTTAATTCAAATAGCTTTGTTTGAATGTGTTTGACTTTCATTTGATTTAATTAGCTTTTTTTTATTTTTTTTTTACTTTCATTTGATTTAATTAGATTTTTTAGATGTTTTTGACTTTCATTTGATTCAATTAGCTTATTTGAATGCATTTGACTTTCATTTGATTCAAAGCTTTGTTTGAATGTGTTTGACTTTCATTGGTTTCAATTGGCTTTATTCGATTGTTTTTTACTTCCATTTGATTCAAATAGATTTGTAGAATGCATTTGACTTTCATTTGATTCAAATAGCTTTGTTTGAATGTGTTTGACTTTCATTTGATTTAATTAGGTTTTTTTAGATTTTTTTGACTTTCATTTGATTCAATTAGCTTTGTTGAATGCATTTGACTTTCATTTGATTCAAAAAGCTCTGTTTGAATGTGTTTGACTTACATTTGATTCAATTAGCTTTGTTTAAATGTGTTTGACTTTCATTTGATTCAATTAGCTCTGTTTGAATGTCTTTGACTTTCATTTGATTCAATTAGGTTTGTTTGAATGTGTTTTACTTTCATTTGATTCAATTAGCTTTGTTTGAAAGTGTTTGACTTTAATTTGATTCAATTGGCTTTATAGAATGCTTTTTGACTTTCTTTGTTTGATTTCAATTATTGATTTTTTGAATTGTTTTCTTTATTTGATTTTAATTTGTTAGAATGCTTTTGATTTCATTTGATTCAAATAGCTTTGTTGAATGTGTTTGACTTTCATTTGATTTAATTAGATTTTTTTAATGTTTTTGACTTTTCGTTTTGATTCAATTAGCTTTGTTGAATGCATTTGACTTTCATTTGATTCAAAAGCTTTGTTTGAATGTGTTTGACTTACATTTGATTCTAATAGCTTTTTGAATGTGTTTGACTTTCATTTGATTCAATTAGCTTTGTTTGAATGTGTTTGACTTTCATTTGATTCAATTAGGTTTTTTTGAATGTGTTTGACTTTCATTTGATTCAATTGCTTTTTTGAATGTTTTGACTTTCATTTGATTCAATTAGCTTTGTTAGAAAGATTTGACTTTCATTGATTCAATAATTGTGTTTGAATGTGTTTGACTTTCATTTGATTCAATTAGCTTTGTTTGAATGTTTTGACTTTCATTTGATTCTATTGTTTTTTGAATGTTTTTACTATATTTGATTTAATTAGCTTTGTAGAATGCATTTGACTTTCATTTGATTCAAATAGCTTTGTCTGAATGTGATTGACTTTCATTTGATTTAATTAGGTTTTTTTTGGATATTTTTGACTTTAATTTGATTCAATTAGCTTTGTTGAATGCATTTGACTTTCATTTGATTCAAAAAGCTCTGTTTGAATGTGCTTGACTTACATTTCATTCAAATAGCTTTGTTTGAATGTGTTTAACTTTCAATTGATTCAATTAGCTTTGTAGATTAAATTTGACCTTAATTTGATTCAAAAAGATCTTTTTGAATGAGTTTGACTTTTATTTGATTCAATTAGCTCATTTTGAATGTGTTCGTCTTTCATTTGATTCTATTAGGTTTATTTGAATGTGTTTAAATTTCTTTTAATTCAATTACCTTTGTAGATTGCATTTGACTTTCATTTAATTCAAATAGCTTTGTTTGAATGTGTTTGACTTTCATTTGATTTAATTAGCTTTTTTTTATTTTTTTTTTACTTTCATTTGATTTAATTAGATTTTTTAGATGTTTTTTGACTTTCATTTGATTCAATTAGCTTATTTGAATGCATTTGACTTTCATTTGATTCAAAGCTTTGTTTGAATGTGTTTGACTTTCATTGGTTTCAATTGGCTTTATTCGATTGTTTTTTACTTCCATTTGATTCAAATAGATTTGTAGAATGCAATTGACTTTCATTTGATTCAAATAGCTTTGTTTGAATGTGTTTGACTTTCATTTGATTTAATTAGGTTTTTTTAGATTTTTTTTGACTTTCATTTGATTCAATTAGCTTTGTTAAATGCATTTGACTTTCATTTGATTCAAAAAGCTCTGTTTGAATGTGTTTGACTTACATTTGATTCAATTAGCTTTGTTTAAATGTGTTTGACTTTCATTTGATTCAATTAGCTCTGTTTGAATGTCTTTGACTTTCATTTGATTCAATTAGGTTTGTTTGAATGTGTTTTACTTTCATTTGATTCAATTAGCTTTGTTTGAAAGTGTTTGACATTAATTTGATTCAATTGGCTTTATAGAATGCTTTTGACTTTCTTTTGATTCAATTAGATTTGTAGAATGCATATGACTTTCAGTTGATACAAATAGCTTTGTCTGAATGTGTTTGACTTTCATTTGATTTAATTAGATTTTTTAGATGTTTTTGACTTTCGTTTGATTCAATTAGCTTTGTTGAACGCATTTGACTTTCATTTTATTCAAAAAGCTCTATTTGAATGTGTTTGACTTAAGTTTTATCCAATTAGCTTTGTTTCAATGTGTTTGACTTTCATTTGATTCAATTAGCTTTGTAGATTGCGTTTGACCTTCATTTGATTCAAAAAGCACTTTTTGAATGTGTTTGACTTTCATTTTATTTAATTAGCTCTGTTTGAAAGATTTTGACTTTCATTTGATTCAATTAGGTTTGTTTGAATGTGTTTGACTTTCATTTGATTCAATTGCTTTTGTTCGAATATTTTTGACTTTCATTTGATTTAATTAGCTTTGTAGAATGCATTTGACTTTCATTTGATTCAAATAGCTTTGTCTGAATGTGATTGACTTTCATTTGATTTAATTAGGTTTTTTTTGGATATTTTTTGACTTTAATTTGATTCAATTAGCTTTGTTGAATGCATTTGACTTTCATTTGATTCAAAAAGCTCTGTTTGAATGTGCTTGACTTACATTTCATTCAAATAGCTTTGTTTGAATGTGTTTAACTTTCAATTGATTCAATTAGCTTTGTAGATTAAATTTGACCTTAATTTGATTCAAAAAGATCTTTTTGAATGAGTTTGACTTTTATTTGATTCAATTAGCTCATTTTGAATGTGTTCGTCTTTCATTTGATTCTATTAGGTTTATTTGAATGTGTTTAAATTTCTTTTAATTCAATTACCTTTGTAGATTGCATTTGACTTTCATTTAATTCAAATAGCTTTGTTTGAATGTGTTTGACTTTCATTTGATTTAATTAGCTTTTTTTTATTTTTTTTTACTTTCATTTGATTTAATTAGATTTTTTAGATGTTTTTGACTTTCATTTGATTCAATTAGCTTATTTGAATGCATTTGACTTTCATTTGATTCAAAGCTTTGTTTGAATGTGTTTGACTTTCATTGGTTTCAATTGGCTTTATTCGATTGTTTTTTACTTCCATTTGATTCAAATAGATTTGTAGAATGCAATTGACTTTCATTTGATTCAAATAGCTTTGTTTGAATGTGTTTGACTTTCATTTGATTTAATTAGGTTTTTTTTAGATTTTTTTGACTTTCATTTGATTCAATTAGCTTTGTTAAATGCATTTGACTTTCATTTGATTCAAAAAGCTCTGTTTGAATGTGTTTGACTTACATTTGATTCAATTAGCTTTGTTTAAATGTGTTTGACTTTCATTTGATTCAATTAGCTCTGTTTGAATGTCTTTGACTTTCATTTGATTCAATTAGGTTTGTTTGAATGTGTTTTACTTTCATTTGATTCAATTAGCTTTGTTTGAAAGTGTTTGACATTAATTTGATTCAATTGGCTTTATAGAATGCTTTTGACTTTCTTTTGATTCAAATAGTTTTGTTTGAATGTGTTTGACCTTTTATTGATTTGATTTGAATTTTTTAGATGTTTTTACTTTCATTTGATTCAATTAGATTTGTAGAATGCATTTGAATTTCATTTGGTTCAAATAGCTTTGTCTGAATGTGTTTGTCTTTCATTTGATTTAATTAGATTTTTTTTAAATGTTTTTGACTTTTGTTTGATTCAATTAGCTTTGTTGAATGCATTTGACTTTAATTTGATTCAAAAATCACTGTTTGAATGTGTTTGACTTACATTTGATCTCATCAGCTTTGTTTGAATGTGTTTGACTTTCATTTGATTCAATTAGCTTTGTTTGAATGTGTTTGACTTTCATTTGATTCAATTAGGTTTGTTTGAATGTGTTTGACTTTCATTTGATTTAATTGGCTTTTTTTGGAATGTTTTTGACTTTCATTTGATTTCAATTAGCTTTGTAGAAAGCATTTGACTTTCAATTGATTCAAATAGCTGTGTTTGAATGTGTTTGACTTTAATTTGATTCAATTAGCTTTGTTTAAATGTGTTTGACTTTCATTTGATTCAATTAGCTTTATAGAATGCATTTGACTTTCATTTGATTCTATTAGGTTTATTTGAATGTGTTTAAATTTCTTTTAATTCAATTACCTTTGTAGATTGCATTTGACTTTCATTTAATTCAAATAGCTTTGTTTGAATGTGTTTGACTTTCATTTGATTTAATTAGCTTTTTTTTATTTTTTTTTTTACTTTCATTTGATTTAATTAGATTTTTTAGATGTTTTTGACTTTCATTTGATTCAATTAGCTTATTTGAATGCATTTGACTTTCATTTGATTCAAAGCTTTGTTTGAATGTGTTTGACTTTCATTGGTTTCAATTGGCTTTATTCGATTGTTTTTTACTTCCATTTGATTCAAATAGATTTGTAGAATGCAATTGACTTTCATTTGATTCAAATAGCTTTGTTTGAATGTGTTTGACTTTCATTTGATTTAATTAGGTTTTTTTAGATTTTTTTGACTTTCATTTGATTCAATTAGCTTTGTTAAATGCATTTGACTTTCATTTGATTCAAAAAGCTCTGTTTGAATGTGTTTGACTTTCATTTGATTCAATTGGCTTTTTTGGAATGTTTTTGACTTTCATTTGATTCAATTAGCTTTGTAGAAAGCATTTGACTTTCAATTGATTCAAATAAATGTGTTTGAATGTGTTTGACTTTCATTTGATTCAATTAGCTCTGTTTAAATGTGTTTGACTTTCATTTGATTCTATTAGGTTTGTTTGAATGTGTTTTACTATAATTTGATTCAATTAGCTTTATAGAATGCATTTGACTTTCATTTGATTCAATTAGGTTTGTTTGAATGTGTTTGACTTTCATTTGGTTCAATTGGCTTTGTTGGAATGTTTTTTGACTTTCATTTGATTCAATTAGCTTTGTAGATTGCATTTGACTTTCATTTAATTCAAATAGCTTTGTTTGAATATGTTTGACTTTCATTTAATTTAATTAGCTTTTTTTATTGTGTTTGAGTTTCATTTGATTTAATTAGATTTTTTACATGTTTTTGACTTTCATTTGATTTAATTAGCTTTTTTTTATTGTGTTTGACTTTCATTTGATTTAATTAGATTTTTTTTACATGTTTTTGACTTTCATTTGATTCAATTAGCTTTGTTGAATGCATTTGACTTTCATTTGATTCAAAAAGCTTTGTTAGAATGTGTTTGACTTTCATTGGATTTATTTGGCTTTGTTCGAATGTTTTTTACTTCCATTTGATTCAATTAGATTTGTAGAATGCATTTGACTTTCATTCGATTCAAATAGCTTTGTCTAAATGTGTTTGACTTTCATTTGATTTAATTAGGTTTTTTTAGGTGTTTTTGACTTTCATTTCATTCAATTAGCTTTGTTAAATGCATTTGACTTTCATTTGATTCAAAAAGCTCTGTTTTGGATGTGTTTGACTTACATTTGATTCAATTACCTTTGTTTGAATGTGTTTGAATTTCATTTGATTCAATTAGCTCTGTTTAATATCTTTGACTTTCATTTGATTCAATTAGGTTTGTTTGAATGTGTTTGACTTTCATTTGATTCAATTAGCTCTGTTTGAATGTGTTTGACTTTCAATTGATTCAATTAGGTTTGTTTTAATGTGTTTTTACTTTCATTTGATTCAATTAGCTTTGTTTGAATGTGTTTGACTTTCATTTGATTCAATTAGGTTTGTTTGAATGTGTTTGACTTTCATTTGATTCAATTGGCTTTGTTCAAATGTTTTTTACTTTCATTTGATTCAATTAGATTTGTAGAATGCATTGGACTTTCATTTGATTCAAATAGCTTTGTCTGAATGTGTTTGACTTTCATTTGATTTAATTAGATTTTTTTAGTTGTTTTTGACTTTCATTTGATTCAATGAACTTTGTTGAATGCATTTGACTTTCATTTGATTCAAAAAGCTTTGTTTGAATGTATTTGACTTACATTTGATTCAATTAGCTTTGTTTGAATGTGTTAGACTTTCATTTGATTTGATTAGCTTTGCAGATTGCATTTGACCTTCATTTGATTCAAAAAACTCTTTTTGAATGTGTTTCACTTTCATTTGATTCAATTAGCTCTGTTTGAATGTGTTTGACTTTCATTTGATTCAATTAGGTTTGTTTTAATGTGTTTTACTTTCATTTGATTCAATTAGCTTTGTTTGAATGTGTTTGACTTTCATTTGATTCAATTACCTTTATAGAATGCATTTGACTTTCATTTGATTCAAATAGTTTTGTTTGAATGTGTTTGACTTTCATTTTATTTAATTAGCTCTGTTTGAATGATTTTGACTTTCATTTGATTCAATTAGGTTTGTTTGAATGTGTTTTGACTTTCATTTGATTCAATTGGCTTTGTTCGAATGTTTTTGACTTTCATTTTGATTTAATTAGCTTTGTAGAATGCATTTGACTTTCATTTGATTCAAATAGCTTTGTCTAAATGTGATTGACTTTCATTTGATTTAATTAGGTTTTTTTTGGATATTTTTTGACTTTAATTTGATTCAATTAGCTTTGTTGAATGCATTTGACTTTCATTTGATTCAAAAAGCTCTGTTTGAATGTGTTTGACTTACATTTCATTCAAATAGCTTTATTTGAATGTGTTTAATATTCAATTGATTCAATTAGCTTTGTAGATTAAATTTGACCTTAATTTGATTCAAAAAGATCTTTTTGAATGGGTTTGACTTTTATTTGATTCAATTAGCTCATTTTGAATGTGTTCGTCTTTCATTTGATACTATTAGGTTTGTTTGAATGTGTTTAAATTTCATTTGATTCAATTAGCTTTGTAGATTGCATTTGACTTTCATTTAATTCAAATAGCTTTGTTTGAATGTGTTTGACTTTCATTTGATTTAATTAGCTTTTTTATTTTTTTTTTTTACTTTTATTTGATTTAATTAGATTTTTTTAGATGTTTTTGACTTTCATTTGATTCAATTAGCTTTTTTGAATGCATTTGACTTTCATTTGATTCAAAGCTTTGTTTGAATGTGTTTGACTTTCATTGGTTTCAATTGGCTTTATTCGATTGTTTTTTACTTCCATTTGATTCAAATAGATTTGTAGAATGCATTTGACTTTCATTTGATTCAAATAGCTTTGTTTGAATGTGTTTGACTTTCATTTGATTTAATTAGGTTTTTTTAGATTTTTTTGACTTTCATTTGATTCAATTAGCTTTGTTGAATGCATTTGACTTTCATTTGATTCAAAAAGCTCTGTTTGAATGTGTTTGACTTACATTTGATTCAATTAGCTTTGTTTAAATGTGTTTGACTTTCATTTGATTCAATTAGCTCTGTTTGAATGTCTTTGACTTTCATTTGATTCAATTAGGTTTGTTTGAATGTGTTTTACTTTCTTTTGATTCAATTAGCTTTGTTTGAAAGTGTTTGACTTTAATTTGATTCAATTGGCTTTATAGAATGCTTTTGACTTTCGTTTGATTCAAATAGTTTTGTTTGAATGTTTTTGCCTTTCATATTTGATTTCAATTAGATTTGTAGAATGCATTTGAATGTCATTTGATTCAAATAGCTTTGTCTGAATGTGTTTGTCTTTCATTTGATTTAATTAGATTTTTTTTAATGTTTTTGACTTTCGTTTGATTCAATTAGCTTTGTTGAATGCATTTGACTTTCATTTGATTCAAAAAGCTTTGTTTGAATGTATTTGACTTACATTTGATTTAATTAGCTTTGTTTGAATGTGTTTAACTTTCATTTGATTTGATTAGCTTTGCAGATTGCATTTGACCTTCATTTGATTCAAAAAACTCTTTTTGAATGTGTTTGACTTTCCTTTGATTCAATTAGCTCTGTTTGAATGTGTTTGACTTTCATTTGATTCAATTAGGTTTGTTTTAATGTGTTTTACTTTCATTTGATTCAATTAGCTTTGTTTGAATGTGTTTGACTTTCATTTGATTCAATTAGGTTTGTTTGAATATGTTTGACTTTCATTTGATTCAATTAGGTTTGTTTGAATGTGTTTGACTTTCATTTGATTTAATTAGATTTTTTTAGTTGTTTTTGACATTCATTTGATTCAATGAGCTTTGTTGAATGCATTTGACTTTCATTTGATTTAAAAAGCTTTGTTTGAATGTATTTGACTTACATTTGATTCAATTAGCTTTGTTTCAATGTGTTTAACTTTCATTTGATTTGATTAGCTTTGCAGATTGCATTTGACCTTCATTTGATTCAAAAAACTCTTTTTGAATGTGTTTGACTTTCATTTGATTCAATTAGCTCTGTTTGAATGTGTTTGACATTCATTTGATTCAATTAGGTTTGTTTTAATGTGTTTTACTTTCATTTGATTCAATTAGCTTTGTTTCAATGTGTTTGACTTTCATTTGATTCAATTAGCTTTATAGAATGCATTTGACTTTCATTTGATTCAAATAGTTTTGTTTGAATGTGTTTGACCTTTTTTTGATTTAATTTGAATTTTTTAGATGTTTTTTACTTTCATTTGATTCAATTAGATTTGTAGAATGCATATGACTTTCAGTTGATACAAATAGCTTTGTCTGAATGTGTTTGACTTTCATTTGATTTAATTAGATTTTTTAGATGTTTTTGACTTTCGTTTGATTCAATTAGCTTTGTTGAACGCATTTGACTTTCATTTTATTCAAAAAGCTCTATTTGAATGTGTTTGACTTAAGTTTTATCCAATTAGCTTTGTTTCAATGTGTTTGACTTTCATTTGATTCAATTAGCTTTGTAGATTGCGTTTGACCTTCATTTGATTCAAAAAGCACTTTTTGAATGTGTTTGACTTTCATTTTATTTAATTAGCTCTGTTTGAAAGATTTTGACTTTCATTTGATTCAATTAGGTTTGTTTGAATGTGTTTGACTTTCATTTGATTCAATTGCTTTTGTTCGAATATTTTTGACTTTCATTTGATTCAATTAGCTTTGTAGATTACATTTGACTTTCATTTAATTCAAATAGCTTTGTTTGAATATGTTTGACTTTCATTTGATTTAATTAGCTTTTTTTATTGTGTTTGAGTTTCATTTGATTTAATTAAACTTTTTTACATGTTTTTGACTTTCATTTGATTTAATTAGCTTTTTTTTTTATTGTGTTTGACTTTCATTTGATTTAATTAGATTTTTTTTTACATGTTTTTTGACTTTCATTTGATTCAATTAGCTTTGTTGAATGCATTTGACTTTCATTTGATTCAAAAAGCTTTGTTAGAATGTGTTTGACTTTCATTGGATTTATTTGGCTTTGTTCGAATGTTTTTTACTTCCATTTGATTCAATTAGATTTGTAGAATGCATTTGACTTTCATTCGATTCAATTAGCTCTGTTTAAATGTCTTTGACTTTAATTTGATTCAATTAGATTTGTAGAATGCATTTGACTTTCATTTGATTCAAATAGCTTTGTCTGAATGTGTTTGACTTTCATTTGATTTAATTGGATTTTTTTAGATGTTTTTGACTTTCATTTGATTCAATGACCTTTGTTGAATGCATTTGACTTTCATTTGATTCAAAAAGCTTTGTTTGAATGTATTTGACTTACATTTGATTCAATTAACTTTGTTTGAATGTGTTTGACTTTCATTTGATTTGATTAGCTTTGCAGATTGCATTTGACCTTCATTTGATTCAAAAAACTCTTTTTGAATGTGTTTGACTTTCATTTGATTCAATTAGCTCTGTTTGAATGTGTTTGACTTTCATTTGATTCAATTAGGTTTGTTTTAATGTGTTTTACTTTCATTTGATTCAATTAGCTTTGTTTGAATGTGTTTGACTTTCATTTGATTCAATTAGGTTTGTTTGAATGTGTTTGACTTTCATTTGATTCAATTGGCTTTGTTCAAATGTTTTTTACTTTCATTTGATTCAATTAGATTTGTAGAATGCATTTGACTTTCATTTGATTCAAATAGCTTTGTCTGAATGTGTTTGACTTTCATTTGATTTAATTAGATTTTTTTAGTTGTTTTTTACCTTCATTTGATTCAATGAGCTTTGTTGAATGCTTTTGACTTTCATTTGATTCAAAAAGCTTTGTTTGAATGTATTTGACTTACATTTGATTTAATTAGCTTTGTTTGAATGTGTTTGACTTTCATTTGATTCAATTAGCTTTATAGATTGCATTTGACCTTCATTTGATTCAAAAAACTCTTTTTGAATGTGTTTGACTTTCACTTGATTCAATTAGCTCTGTTTGAATGTGTTTGACTTTCATTTGATTCAATTAGGTTTGTTTTATTGTGTTTTACTTTCATTTGATTCAATTAGCTTTGTTTGAATGTGTTTGACTTTCATTTGATTCAATTAGCTTTATAGAATGCATTTGACTTTCATTTGATTCAAATAGTTTTGTTTGAATGTGTTTGACCTTTTATTGATTTAATTTGAATTTTTTAGATGTTTTTTACTTTCATTTGATTCAATTAGATTTGTAGAATGCATATGACTTTCAGTTGATACAAATAGCTTTGTCTGAATGTGTTTGACTTTCATTTGATTTAATTAGATTTTTTAGATGTTTTTGACTTTCGTTTGATTCAATTAGCTTTGTTGAACGCATTTGACTTTCATTTTATTCAAAAAGCTCTATTTGAATGTGTTTGACTTAAGTTTTATCCATTTAGCTTTGTTTCAATGTGTTTGACTTTCATTTGATTCAATTAGCTTTGTAGATTACGTTTGACCTTCATTTGATTCAAAAAGCTCTTTTTGAATGTGTTTGACTTTCATTTTATTTAATTAGCTCTGTTTGAATGATTTTGACTTTCATTTGATTCAATTAGGTTTGTTTGAATGTGTTTGACTTTCATTTGATTCAATTGGCTTTGTTCGAATGTTTTTGACTTTCATTTGATTTAATTAGCTTTGTAGAATGCATTTGACTTTCATTTGATTCAAATAGCTTTGTCTGAATGTGATTGACTTTCATTTGATTTAATTAGGTTTTTTTTTGGATATTTTTGACTTTAATTTGATTCAATTAGCTTTGTTGAATGCATTTGACTTTCATTTGATTCAAAAAGCTTTGTTTGAATGTGTTTGACTTACATTTCATTCAAATAGCTTTGTCTGAATGTGTTTAACTTTCATTTGATTCAATGACCTTTGTTGAATGCATTTGACTTTCATTTGATTCAAAAAGCTTTGTTTGAATGTATTTGACTTACATTTGATTCAATTAGCTTTGTTTGAATGTGTTTGACTTTCATTTGATTTGATTAGCTTTGCAGATTGCCTTTGACCTTCATTTGATTCAAAAAACTCTTTTTGAATGTGTTTGACTTTCATTTGATTCAATTAGCTCTGTTTGAAGGTGTTTGACTTTCATTTGATTCAATTAGGTTTGATTCAATTAGGTTTGTTTTAATGTGTTTTACTTTCATTTGATTCAATTAGCTTTGTTTGAATGTGTTTGACTTTCATTTGATTAAATTAGGTTTGTTTGAATGTGTTTGACTTTCATTTGATTCAATTGGCTTTGTTCAAATGTTTTTACTTTCATTTGATTCAATAAGATTTGTAGAATGCATTTGACTTTCATTTGATTCAAATAGCTTTGTCTGAATGTGTTTGACTTTCATTTGATTTAATTAGATTTTTTTAGTTGTTTTTGACTTTCATTTGATTCAATGAGCTTTGTTGAATTCATTTGACTTTCATTTAATTCAAAAAGCTTTGTTTGAATGTATTTGACTTACATTTGATTCAATTAGCTTTGTTTGAATGTGTTTGACTTTCATTTGATTCAATTAGCTTTATAGAATGCATTTGACTTTCATTTGATACAAATAGTTTTGTTTGAATGTGTTTGACCTTTTATTGATTTAATTTGAATTTTTTAGATGTTTTTTACTTTCATTTGATTCAATTAGATTTGTAGAATGCATATGACTTTCAGTTCATACAAATAGCTTTGTCTGAATGTGTTTGACTTTCATTTGATTTAATTAGATTTTTTTTAGATGTTTTTGACTTTCGTTTTGATTCAATTAGCTTTGTTGAACGCATTTGACTTTCATTTTATTCAAAAAGCTCTATTTGAATGGTGTTTGACTTAAGTTTTAATCCAATTAGCTTTGTTTCAATGTGTTTGACTTTCATTTTGATTCAATTAGCTTTGTAGATTGCGTTTGACCTTCATTAGATTCAAAAAGCTCTTTTTGAATGTGTTTGACTTTCATTTTATTTAATTAGCTCTGTTTGAATGATTTTGACTTTCATTTGATTCAATTAGGTTTGTTTGAATGTGTTTGACTTTCATTTGATTCATTTGGCTTTGTTCGAATGTTTTTGACTTTCATTTGATTTAATTAGCTTTGTAGAATGCATTTGACTTTCATTTGATTCAAATAGCTTTGTCTGAATGTGATTGACTTTCATTTGATTTAATTAGGTTTTTTTTTGGATTTTTTTGACTTTAATTTGATTCAATTACCTTTGTTGAATGCATTTGACTTTCATTTGATTCAAAAAGCTCTGTTTGAATGTGTTTGACTTACATTTCATTCAAATAGCTTTGTTTTGAATGTGTTTAACTTTCAATTGATTCAATTAGCTTTGTAGATTAAATTTGACCTTAATTTGATTCAAAAAGATCTTTTTGAATGGGTTTGACTTTTATTTGATTCAATTAGCTCATTTTGAATGTGTTCGTCTTTCATTTGATTCTATTAGGTTTGTTTGAATGTGTTTAAATTTCATTTGATTCAATTAGCTTTGTAGATTGCATTTGACTTTCATTTGATTCAATTAGCTCTGTAGAATGCATTTGACTTTCATTTGATACAAATAGCTTTGTTTGAATGTGTTTGACTTTCATTTGATTTAATTATGTTTTTTGAGATGTTTTTGACTTTCATTTGATTCAATTAGATTTGTTGAATGTATTTGACTTTCATTTGATTCAAAAAGCTTTATTTGAATGTGTTTGACTTACATTTGATTCAATTAGCTTTGTTTGAATGTGTTTGACTTTCATTTGATTCAATTAGCTTTCTTAAATGCATTTGACCTTCATTTGATTCAAAAAGCTCTTTTTCAATGTGTTTTGACTTTCATTTTATTCAATTAGCACTGGTTTGAATGTGTTTGACTTTCATTTGATTCAGATAGGTTTGTTTGAATGTGTTTGACTTTCATTTGATTCAATTGCCTTTGTTCAAATGTTTTTTTACTTTCATATTATTCAATTAGATTTGTAGAATGCATTTGAATTTCATTTGATTCAAATAGCTTTGTCTGAATGTGTTTGACTTTCATTTGATTTAATTGGATTTTTTTTAGATGTTTTTGACTTTCATTTGATTCAATGACCTTTGTTGAATGCATTTGACTTTCATTTGATTCAAAAAGCTTTGTTTGAATTTATTTGACTTACATTTGATTCAATTAGGTTTGTTTGAATGTGTTTGACTTTCATTTGATTGATTAGCTTTGTAGATTGCGTTTGACCTTCATTTGATTCAAAAAGCTCTTTTTGAATGTGTTTGACTTTCATTTTATTTAATTAGCTCTGTTTGAATGATTTTGACTTTCATTTGATTCAATTAGGTTTGTTTGAATGTGTTTGACTTTCATTTGATTCAATTGGCTTTGTTCGAATGTTTTTGACTTTCATTTGATTTAATTAGCTTTGTAGAATGCATTTGACTTTCATTTGATTCAAATAGCTTTGTCTGAATGTGATTGACTTTCATTTGATTTAATTAGATTTTTTTTTTGGATATTTTTGACTTTAATTTGATTCAATTAGCTTTGTTGAATGCATTTGACTTTCATTTGAATCAAAAAGCTCTGTTTGAATGTGTTTGACTTACATTTCATTCAAATAGCTTTGTTTGAATGTGTTTAACTTTCAATTGATTCAATTAGCTTTGTAGATTAAATTTGACCTTAATTTGATTCAAAAAGATCTTTTTGAATGGGTTTGACTTTTATTTGATTCAATTAGCTCATTTTGAATGTGTTCGTCTTTCATTTGATTCATTAGGTTTGTTTTAATGTGTTTGACTTTCATTTTATTCAATTAGCACTGTTTGAATGTGTTTGACTTTCATTTGATTCATATTTGAATGTGTTTGACTTTCATTTGATTCAATTGGCTTTGTTCAAATGTTTTTCTTTCATTTGATTCAATTAGATTTGTAGAATGCATTTGACTTTCATTGATTCAATAGCTTTGTCTGAATGTGTTTGACTTTCATTTGATTTAATTAGATTTTTAGTTTTTTTGACTTTCATTTGATTCAATTAGCTTTGTTGAATGCATTTGACTTTCATTTGTTTCAAAAAGCTTTGTTTGATTTGTTTGACTTTCATTGGATTCAATTGGCTTTATTCAATTGTTATTTACTTCCATTTGATTCAAATAGATTTGTAGAAGCATTTGACTTTCATTCGATTCAAATAGCTTTGTCTGAATGTGTTTGACTTTCATTTGATTTAATTAGGTTTTTTAGATTTTTTGACTTTCATTTCATTCAATTAGCTTTGTTAAATGCATTTGACTTTCATTTGATTCAAAAAGCTATGTTTGGATGTGTTTGACTTACATTTGATTCAATTTTGTTTGAATGTGTTTGACTTTCATTTGATTCAATTAGCTCTGTTTGAATATCTTTGACTTTCATTTGATTCAATTAGGTTTGTTTGAATGTGTTTTACTTTCATTTGATTCAATTAGCTTTGTTTGAATGTGTTTGACTTTCATTTAATTCAATTAGATTTATAGAATGCTTTTGACTTTCACTTGATTCAAATAGTTTAATGTGTTTGACTTTCATTTTATTCAATTAACACTGTTTGAATGTGTTTGACTTTCATTTGATTCAGATAGGTTTGTTTGAATGTGTTTGACTTTCATTTGATTCAATTGCTTTGTTCAAATGTTTTTTACTTTCATTTGATTCAATTAGATTTGTAGAATGCATTTGACTTTCATTTGATTCAAATAGTTTTGTCTGAATGTGTTTGACTTTCATTTGATTTAATTGGATTTTTTTAGATGTTTTTGACTTTCATTTGATTCAATGACCTTTGTTGAATGCATTTGACTTTCATTTGATTCAAAAAGCTTTGTTTAAATGTATTTGACTTACATTTGATTCAATTAGCTTTGTTTGAATGTGTTTGACTTTCATTTGATTTGATTAGCTTTGCAGATTGCATTTGACCTTCATTTGATTCAAAAAACTCTTTTTGAATGTGTTTGACTTTCATTTGATTCAACTAGCTCTGTTTGAATGTGTTTGACTTTCATTTGATTCAATTAGGTTTGTTTTAATGTGTTTTACTTTCATTTGATTCAATTAGGTTTGTTTGAATGTGTTTGACTTTCATTTGATTCAATTAGGTTTGCTTGAATGTGTTTGACTTTCATTTGATTCAATTGGCTTTGTTCAAATGTTTTTTACTTTCATTTGATTCAATTAGATTTGTAGAATGCATTTGACTTTCATTTGATTCAAATAGCTTTGTCTGAATGTGTTTGACTTTCATTTGATTTAATTAGATTTTTTAGTTGTTTTTTACTTTCATTTGATTCAATGAGCTTTGTTGAATGCATTTGACTTTCATTTGATTCAAAAAGCTTTGTTTAAATGTATTTGACTTACATTTGATTCAATTAGCTTTGTTTGAATGTGTTTGACTTTCATTTGATTTGATTAGCTTTGCAGATTGCAATTGACCTTCATTTGATTCAAAAAACTCTTTTTAATGTGTTTGACTTTCATTTGATTCAATTAGCTCTGTTTGAATGTGTTTGACTTTCATTTGATTCATTTGATTCAATTAGCTTGTTTGAATGTGTTTGACTTTCATTTGATTCAATTAGCTTTATAGAATGCATTTGACTTTCAGTTGATTCAAATAGTTTTGTTTGAATGTGTTTGACCTTTATTTGATTTAATTTGAATTTTTTAGATGTTTTTACTTTCATTTGATTCAATTAGATTTGTAGAATGCATATGACTTTCAGTTGATACAAATAGCTTTGTGTGAATGTGTTTGACTTTCATTTGATTTAATTAGATTTTTTAGATGTTTTTTGACTTTCGTTTGATTCAATTAGCTTTGTTGAACGCATTTGACTTTCATTTTATTCAAAAAGCTCTATTTGAATGTGTTTGACTTAAGTTTTATCCAATTAGCTTTGTTTCAATGTGTTTGACTTTCATTTGATTCAATTAGCTTTGTAGATTGCGTTTGACCTTCATTTGATTCAAAAAGCTCGTTTTGAATGTGTTTGACTTTCATTTTATTTAATTAGCTCTGTTTGAATATTTTGACTTTCATTTGATTCAATTAGGTTTG
>NW_018743039.1:0-34430 GCF_001683475.1 Chenopodium quinoa
CAAATGATTGTCAAATGCATTCAACGATACTTATTGAATCATATGAAAGTCAAACACATTCAAACAAATCTTTTTGAATCAAATGAAAGTCAAATGCATTCAACAGATCAAATTGAATCAATTAAAAGTCAACCACATTCAAACAAAGCTAATTAAATCCAGTGGAAGGCAAACACATTCAAACAAAGCTATTTGAATCAAATGAAAGTCAAACACATCCAAACAATGCTATCTGAATAAAATGAAAGTCAAATGCATTCAAAAAAGATAATTAAATCAAACGAAAGTCAAACACATTCAGACAAAGCTAATTGCATCAAATGAAAGTCAAAAACATTCAAACAAAGCTAATTAAATCATATGAAAGTCAAATGCTTTCAAAAAAGCTAGTTGAATCAAGTAAAAGTCCAAAGAATTCAAACAAAGCTTTTGAATCAAATGATTGTCAAATGCATTCAACGAGGCTAATTGAATCACATGACAGTCAAACAAAACTTTTTGAATCAAATGAAAGTCAAATGCATTCAACAAAGCAAATTGACTCAATTAAAAGTTAACCACATTCAAGCAAAGCTAATTGAATCAAATGAAAGTCAAACACATTTAAACAAAGCTATTTGAACCAAATGAAAGTCAAACACATTCAAGAAATGCTATTTGAATCAAATGAAAGTCAAACGCATTCAAAAAGGTATTTAAATCAAGTGAAAGTCAAAATCATTCAAACAAAGCTATTTGAATCAAATTAAAGTCAAACACATTTAAACAATGCTTTTTGAATAAAATGAAAGTCAAATGCATTAAACATAACTAATTGATTCAAATGAAAGTCAATCATATTCAAACAAAGCTAATTTAATCAAATAAAAATCAAACACATTCAAACAAAGCTTTTTCAATCAAATGAAATTCAAATGCATTCAAAATAGCGATTTGAATCAAGTGAAAGTCAAACAAAGCTTTTTGAATCAAATGATTGTCAAATCCACTCAACGATGCTAATTGAATCATATGAAAGTCAAGCACATTCAAACAAATTTTTTTGAATCAATTGAAAGTCAAATTCAATTAAAAAAAAGTAATTAAATCAAGTGAAAGTCAAACACATTTAAACAAAGCTTATTAAATCAAATGAAAGTTAAATCCATTCAAAAAAAGCTAATTGAATCAAGTGAAAGTCTAGGTAATTCAAACAAAGCTTTTTGAATCAAATGACTGTCAAATGCGTTCAACGATGCTAATTGAATCAAATGAGAGTCAAACACATTCAAACAAAGCTTTTTGAATCAAATGAAAGTCATATGCATTCAACAAAGCTAATTGAATGAAATGAAAGTCAATGCATTCTAACAAACCTAATTAAATGAAACGAAAGTCAATGGCATTCTAACAAACCTAATTGAATCAAATGAAAGTCAACCACATTCAAACAAAGCTAATTGAATCAAATGGAAGTTAACCACATTCAAACAAAGCATATTAAATCAAGTGAAAATCAAACACATTCAAACAAAGCTTTTTGAATCAAAAGAAAGTCAAATGATTTCAAAAAAGCTAATTGAATCAAGTGAAAGTCAAACAAATTCAAACATAGCTTTTTGAATCAAATGATTGTCAAATGCATTCAACGATACTTATTGAATCATATGAAAGTCAAACACATTCAAACAAATCTTTTTGAATCAAATGAAAGTCAAATGCATTCAACAGATCAAATTGAATCAATTAAAAGTCAACCACATTCAAACAAAGCTAATTAAATCCAATGGAAGGCAAACACATTCAAACAAAGCTATTTGAATCAAATGAAAGTCAAACACATCCAAACAATGCTATCTGAATCAAATGAAAGTCAAATGCATTCAAAAAAGATAATTAAATCAAACGAAAGTCAAACACATTCAGACAAAGCTAATTGCATCAAATGAAAGTCAAAAACATTCAAACAAAGCTAATTAAATCATATGAAAGTCAAATGCTTTCAAAAAAGCTAGTTGAATCAAGTAAAAGTCCAAAGAATTCAAACAAAGCTTTTTGAATCAAATGATTGTCAAATGCATTCAACGAGGCTAATTGAATCACATGACAGTCAAACAAAACTTTTTGAATCTAATGAAAGTCAAATGCATTCAACAAAGCAAATTGACTCAATTAAAAGTTAACCACATTCAAGCAAAGCTAATTGAATCAAATGAAAGTCAAACACATTTAAACAAAGCTATTTGAACCAAATGAAAGTCAAACACATTCAAGAAATGCTATTTGAATCAAATGAAAGTCAAACACATTCAAAAAAGGTATTTAAATCAAGTGAAAGTCAAAATCATTCAAACAAAGCTATTTGAATCAAATTAAAGTCAAACACATTTAAACAATGCTTTTTGAATAAAATGAAAGTCAAATGCATTAAACATAACTAATTGATTCAAATGAAAGTCAATCACATTCAAACAAAGCTAATTTAATCAAATAAAAATCAAACACATTCAAACAAAGCTTTTTCAATCAAATGAAATTCAAATGCATTCAAAATAGCGATTTGAATCAAGTGAAAGTCAAACAAAGCTTTTTGAATCAAATGATTGTCAAATCCGTTCAACGATGCTAATTGAATCATATGAAAGTCAAGCACATTCAAACAAATCTTTTTGAATCAATTGAAAGTCAAATTCAATTAAAAAAAAGTAATTAAATCAAGTGAAAGTCAAACACATTTAAACAAAGCTTATTAAATCAAATGAAAGTTAAATCCATTCAAAAATGCTAATTGAATCAAGTGAAAGTCTAGGTAATTCAAACAAAGCTTTTTGAATCAAATGACTGTCAAATGCGTTCAACGATGCTAATTGAATCAAATGAGAGTCAAACACATTCAAACAAAGCTTTTTGAATCAAATGAAAGTCATATGCATTCAACAAAGCTAATTGAATGAAATGAAAGTCAATGGCATTCTAACAAACCTAATTAAATCAAACGAAAGTCAATGGCATTCTAACAAACCTAATTGAATCAAATGAAAGTCAACCACATTCAAACAAAGCTAATTGAATCAAATGGAAGTTAACCACATTCAAACAAAGCATATTAAATCAAGTGAAAATCAAACACATTCAAACAAAGCTTTTTGAATCAAAAGAAAGTCAAATGATTTCAAAAAAGCTAATTGAATCAAGTGAAAGTCAAACAAATTCAAACATAGCTTTTTGAATCAAATGATTGTCAAATGCATTCAACGATACTTATTGAATCATATGAAAGTCAAACACATTCAAACAAATCTTTTTGAATCAAATGAAAGTCAAATGCATTCAACAGATCAAATTAAATCAATTAAAAGTCAACCACATTCAAACAAAGCTAATTAAATCCAGTGGAAGGCAAACACATTCAAACAAAGCTATTTGAATCAAATGAAAGTCAAACACATTCAAACAATGCTATCTGAATAAAATGAAAGTCAAATGCATTCAAAAAAGATAATTAAATCAAACGAAAGTCAAACACATTCAGACAAAGCTAATTGCATCAAATGAAAGTCAAAAACATTCAAACAAAGCTAATTAAATCATATGAAAGTCAAATGCTTTCAAAAAAGCTAGTTGAATCAAGTAAAAGTCCAAAGAATTCAAACAAAGCTTTTTGAATCAAATGATTGTCAAATGCATTCAACGAGGCTAATTGAATCACATGACAGTCAAACAAAACTTTTTGAATCAAATGAAAGTCAAATGCATTCAACAAAACAAATTGACTCAATTAAAAGTTAACCACATTCAAGCAAAGCTAATTGAATCAAATGAAAGTCAAACACATTTAAACAAAGCTATTTGAACCAAATGAAAGTCAAACACATTCAAGAAATGCTATTTGAATCAAATGAAAGTCAAACGCATTCAAAAAAGGTATTTAAATCAAGTGAAAGTCAAAATCATTCAAACAAAGCTATTTGAATCAAATTAAAGTCAAACACATTTAAACAATGCTTTTTGAATAAAATGAAAGTCAAATGCATTAAACATAACTAATTGATTCAAATGAAAGTCAATCACATTCAAACAAAGCTAATTTAATCAAATAAAAATCAAACACATTCAAACAAAGCTTTTTCAATCAAATGAAATTCAAATGCATTCAAAATAGCGATTTGAATCAAGTGAAAGTCAAACAAAGCTTTTTGAATCAAATGATTGTCAAATCCACTCAACGATGCTAATTGAATCATATGAAAGTCAAGCACATTCAAACAAATCTTTTTGAATCAATTAAAAGTCAAATTCAATTAAAAAAAAGTAATTAAATCAAGTGAAAGTCAAACACATTTAAACAAAGCTTATTAAATCAAATGAAAGTTAAATCCATTCAAAAAAGCTAATTGAATCAAGTGAAAGTCTAGGTAATTCAAACAAAGCTTTTTGAATCAAATGACTGTCAAATGCGTTCAACGATGCTAATTGAATCAAATGAGAGTCAAACACATTCAAACAAAGCTTTTTGAATCAAATGAAAGTCATATGCATTCAACAAAGCTAATTGAATGAAATGAAAGTCAATGGCATTCTAACAAACCTAATTAAATCAAACGAAAGTCAATGGCATTCTAACAAACCTAATTGAATCAAATGAAAGTCAACCACATTCAAACAAAGCTAATTGAATCAAATGGAAGTTAACCACATTCAAACAAAGCATATTAAATCAAGTGAAAATCAAACACATTCAAACAAAGCTTTTTGAATCAAAAGAAAGTCAAATGATTTCAAAAAAGCTAATTGAATCAAGTGAAAGTCAAACAAATTCAAACATAGCTTTTTGAATCAAATGATTGTCAAATGCATTCAACGATACTAATTGAATCATATGAAAGTCAAACACATTCAAACAAATCTTTTTGAATCAAATGAAAGTCAAATGCATTCAACAAATCAAATTGAATCAATTAAAAGTCAACCACATTCAAACAAAGCTAATTAAATCCAGTGGAAGGCAAACACATTCAAACAAAGCTATTTGAATCAAATGAAAGTCAAACACATTCAAACAATGCTATCTGAATCAAATGAAAGTCAAATGCATTGAAAAAAGATAATTAAATCAAACGAAAGTCAAACACATTCAGACAAAGCTAATTGCATCAAATGAAAGTCAAAAACATTCAAACAAAGCTAATTAAATCATATGAAAGTCAAATGCTTTCAAAAAAGCTAGTTGAATCAAGTAAAAGTCCAAAGAATTCAAACAAAGCTTTTTGAATCAAATGATTGTCAAATGCATTCAACGAGGCTAATTGAATCACATGACAGTCAAACAAAACTTTTTGAATCAAATGAAAGTCAAATGCATTCAACAAAGCAAATTGACTCAATTAAAAGTTAACCACATTCAAGCAAAGCTAATTGAATCAAATGAAAGTCAAACACATTTAAACAAAGCTATTTGAACCAAATGAAAGTCAAACACATTCAAGAAATGCTATTTGAATCAAATGAAAGTCAAACGCATTCAAAAAAGGTATTTAAATCAAGTGAAAGTCAAAATCATTCAAACAAAGCTATTTGAATCAAATTAAAGTCAAACACATTTAAACAATGCTTTTTGAATAAAATGAAAGTCAAATGCATTAAACATAACTAATTGATTCAAATGAAAGTCAATCACATTCAAACAAAGCTAATTTAATCAAATAAAAATCAAACACATTCAAACAAAGCTTTTTCAATCAAATGAAATTCAAATGCATTCAAAATAGCGATTTGAATCAAGTGAAAGTCAAACAAAGCTTTTTGAATCAAATGATTGTCAAATCCGTTCAATGATGCTAATTGAATCATATGAAAGTCAAGCACATTCAAACAAATCTTTTTGAATCAACTGAAAGTCAAATGCAATTTAAAAAAAGTAATTAAATCAAGTGAAAGTCAAACACATTTAAACAAAGCTTTTTAAATCAAATGAAAGTTAAATCCATTCAAAAAAGCTAATTGAATCAAGTGAAAGTCTAGGTAATTCAAACAAAGCTTTTTGAATCAAATGACTGTCAAATGCGTTCGACGATGCTAATTGAATCAAATAAGAGTCAAACACATTCAAACAAAGCTTTTTGAATCAAATGAAAGTCATATGCATTCAACAAAGCTAATTGAATCAAATGAAAGTCAATGGCATTCTAAGAAAACCTAATTAAATCAAACGAAAGTCAATGGCATTCTAACAAACCTAATTGAATCAAATGAAAGTCAACCAAATTCAAACAAAGCTAATTGAATCAAATGAAAGTTAACCACATTCAAACAAAGCATATTAAATCAAGTGAAAATCAAACACATTCAAACAAAGCTTTTTGAATCAAAAGAAAGTCAAATGATTTCAAAAAAGCTAATTGAATCAAGTGAAAGTCAAACAAATTCAAACATAGCTTTTTGAATCAAATGATTGTCAAATGCATTCAACGATACTAATTGAATCATATGAAAGTCAAACACATTCAAACAAATCTTTTTGAATCAAATGAAAGTCAAATGCATTCAACAGATCAAATTGAATCAATTAAAAGTCAACCACATTCAAACAAAGCTAATTAAATCCAGTGGAAGGCAAACACATTCAAACAAAGCTATTTGAATCAAATGAAAGTCAAACACATTTAAACAATCCTATCTGAATTAAATGAAAGTCAAATGCATTCAAAAAATATAATTAAATCAAACGAAAGTCAAACATGTTGTATATTTGGAGTAACACTCGAAATACACAAGGGATAATCCAAGGGATAGATAAGGCTAAAGAACCAAAGGCTTCTTAGATAAAGTCACACCACTAAGAAACGTTTGGATTCCTAAGATCACAAGCCAACTAGTAGCCTAAACTAGCTAACTAAGCAAAGGAACGAAATCCTAAATCCAAGAATTTCAGGTTTGTTTCTAATCCAAGAAACGAATGTAAAGACAAAGTTGTTTGTTCGAAATAATCTGATTTTTCATTCACATTTTGATGTGGATTTAAACCCCTTAACTTAATAAAGAATCTAAAATCACACAAGTAACACAAGCCCTTCGAATTTCCTAAGAAAATCGAACAACTTAAGAATAACGAACCGGATATGACTTTGAAAACGACCACTCCTGGAACGAATTCAACGCCTCTCAAATTACCTAGACCACTCCTGGAACTAAGTACTTTGATGAACAAAACTTAGACTACTCCTAGAACTAAGAATTGAACGTTCTAATTATCAAAACAACTCCTTGAATTGAAAACTAGCAAAAGAATTTGTAAGCAATTAAGCAAAACAAACAATTAACTTGAATTTTAATGATTTTCGAATGATCTGAAAAATCACGAAAATTTCATTATTTATAGACTAAAACTAACTATTCCTAAGTCTATTCGAACTAGGAAAAAACCCTAGCCTTGATCCCCAAGTATCCTAGATAGAATAGGAGAACCAATTCTAATGGAACTAGGAAACTAGTAATAAGACTAGTTCTAATTAACCTAAAACTTCTTAAAACAATTCCTAATTGACTTAGAAATTATTTTAAACTAAATTAACAGAAATTAAGAAGATTCCTAATTGCTTAAACCAAGAAAAACCCTTTCAAGTGAAAGGTAAAAACTTGCAAGCAAAAACTCTAGAAAAAACTAAGTTAGGAAAATCTTTCTTTTCGTACTGCCGCCGAACCACCACCTCACGCGCCGCCATCATCGACACGCGCCCCACCGCCGTGTAGCTGGACTCAGGCCGGAGCTAGGGAGCCGGCGCGTGGCACCCAGATCGGCGCGTCGCCGCCGCTGCCGTCGTCGGAACCCAACTGGACCTTGACTTCTTCTTCAATGGCTGCGCATGTTAACCATTCTTGATTCTTTACTCCAAGCTCAAACCCTATTGGCCTTAAAACCAATATGATTGGCTCTTCAAAAGAATTTCCCTCTTGATCCACATCATTCTCCCCCTCTTCAAAAGAATTTGTCCTCAAATTCGCATCATCCATGTAAGGAGAACAATTCCATGAAACCATCCAAATTCGACGAATACAAGCCAAAAGAACTATTACCTCAACGCTAGCAATTTTAAGCAATGTAACAACATCACCACGAGCAAGGCAATATTTTAGAAACAACCAATTCTCAATTTGGTCCTTGGTCTTCGAAGTTGACCATAAGAACACTTTAGGCTTCATGATATTTTTCTCATGTATGACTAACAATTTCTTCTCTTTATGCATGCCTAATTATTTTAAACTAAATTAACAGAAATTAAGAAGATTCCTAATTGCTTAAACCAAGAAAAACCCTTTCAAGTGAAAGGTAAAAACTTGCAAGCAAAAACTCTAGAAAAAACTAAGTTAGGAAAATCTTTCTTTTCGTACTGCCGCCGAACCACCACCTCACGCGCCGCCATCATCGACACGCGCCCCACCGCCGTGTAGCTGGACTCAGGCCGGAGCTAGGGAGCCGGCGCGTGGCACCCAGATCGGCGCGTCGCCGCCGCTGCCGTCGTCGGAACCCAACTGGACCTTGACTTCTTCTTCAATGGCTGCGCATGTTAACCATTCTTGATTCTTTACTCCAAGCTCAAACCCTATTGGCCTTAAAACCAATATGATTGGCTCTTCAAAAGAATTTCCCTCTTGATCCACATCACATTTGCTTGCTATTTATAGTGAGCAAACATCTTAAGTACAAGCTGAATTAAGTGGTTTTTAGCTCACTTGTTACACGTCCAAACTAAGTACATATCAGTTTTTTGTAGCCTAGATACATTAATAAAAGAAGCTTTACTTAACTAGATACATCAAGAGCAAATGGCGGTTTGTAACCTCCAAGTTATGAGTGAAATAAAATCAGAAACAAGAGAGTATAACACCCCCTTGATTCACGCCCACAAAGCAGCAGCTTGGAGATGAAACAGCTCCCCTTTTCACGCCCAATTCAAACAGCAAGTGAAGTGTAACTCCTCCTTGTTTCAAGCCTTGAATTAAGCTTGAATGTATGTGGTCAAGGATGTACTTGGACGCCTCTTGAATGTACCAGTTGCTGGCTGAAGTAAACGGCCACTTGAAGACTCAATTGAAAGCTTGTAACTCCTCATTGATGCTGATTGTAACACCCAAGTTAAAGCCTTGAAATTCCTCCAAATTAGTTTCGGAATCTAGGCTTCTTTCCCAAGCTTAAATGGCTGCCTTTGTAATGTATTTTGTACTTGAACTTTATGTGAATGTGACATTACACTTTCGAACCTTAATCAGCTAAAAAGAACTAAAGAAACACAACTAATTTGCAAACTTAAAATAAGACTAAAGTTTACAAGTTATTCAAAGCATAAAAGAACTAAAATAAACTTAGTTAATAAGAACAACAAGATATTCAAGGGGTTGAATATCTTGCTGCCCAAGGATAGAATACATAGCACCAAAACATGATGCTACATCTTGAACCAACGAAATGTCCATAACCAAGTTGTTAGGCTTGGCTACAACATTCCCCCCTTCTTGAAAAGAGTTTGCCCTCAAACTCGGCAACTCTTCAAACTCATCATAGTAAGGTGATAAATCAGCCACATTAAAGGTGCTAGAAACACCATAGTCTCCGGGCAACTCAACCTTGTAAGCATTATCATTCACCTTTTCAACAATAGCAAAAGGACCATCACTACGAGAACTAACCTTGGACCGTCTTTTGGAAGGAAATCTTTCCTTTCGAAGATGAATCCAAACTAAGTCACCGGGCTGAAAACGGACCTCCTTTCTTTTCTTGTCATAGTATGCCTTAGTCTTTGCATTAGTTTGTTCAATTTTGGAACGAACTTGCTCATGCATAGACTTGATTTCTTTTGCGCGCACCTCGGCATCATTGCTGAACTTGTTTGGTGAGGGAATGGGAGTGAGATCAATAGGAGTGCACGGATTGAATCCATACACCACTTCAAAAGGACTCAAACCTGTTGTCTTGCTAGGCACACGATTGTAAGCAAACTCCGCATGAGGAAGCATCTCTTCCCATTGCTTGGGACGTTTAGTAGCCAAAGACCGCAGCAAGGATCCCAAAGTTCTATTAGTCACTTCGGTTTGACCATCTGTTTGAGGATGACTTGAAGTGCTAAAGTTCAATTTCGTGCCCATCTTCCTCCATAATGTAAGCCAAAAATGACTTAGAAATTTTGGATCACGATCACTCACCATGGATTTAGGTACACCATGTAAACGAACAATCTCATTGAAAAACAAGTTAGCAACATGAGTAGCATCATAAGTTGTATGACAAGCAATAAAATGGGCCATTTTAGAAAATCGATCCACAACAACCATTATAGAATCTTTCTTTCGTTGGGTGGTAGGAAGTCCCACAACGAAATCAAGACTAATATCCTCCCATGGAGCTTGTGGAATAGGTAAGGGCAAAAGATAGCCTTGAGGTAGACTATGACTCTTGGCCTTTTGACATATCACGCATCTTTTCACAATGAACTCCACATCACGGACCAACCTAGGCCAATGAAAGTATTCTTGGACAAGAAGAGTAGTCTTCTCTACGCCAAAGTGTCCCGCCATTCCTCCTTCATGAAACTCTTTGATAAGAGATTCTCTTAGGCTTGATCTTGGAATGCACAACCTGTTTCCTTTGAACAAATAGCCATCTAAAATGTAATAATCTTTGTAAGCATGATTAGAACATTTTAAAAACAAATCACCAAAGTCATGATCATTTTGGTAACTTGCTTTTACATCCTCAACACTAATCACCCTTGCTTTGAAAGAATTCAAGAGTGTATATCTCCTTGAAAGCGCATCAGCTCCTTTGTTCATGGCGCCTCTCCTATGCTTGATCACGAAATGAAAAGCTTGCAAATACTCCACCCATTTGGCATGGCGAGGTTGGAGTTTTTGTTGGCTTTGAAGATATTTGAGGGCTTCATGATCTGAATGAAGGATGAACTCCTTGGAAATGAGGTAATGTCTCCAATGGTCCAAAGCACGAACAAGAGCAAAGAACTCCTTATCATAGGTGCTATACTTCCGTTGTGCTTCATTGAGTTTTTCACTAAAGTAGGCAAGGGGACGCCCAACTTGTGACAAAACAGCACCAATACCAACTCCACTAGCATCGCACTCAACTTCAAAAACTTCATCAAAGTTAGGCAAAGCAAGAATAGGTGCACTAGTAAGTTGATGTTTTACCTCATCAAAGGCCTTTTGAGCCTTATCATTCCAAACTAACTTCTGATTTTTAGTTAGTTCCGTGATAGGTGCCATGAGAGTGCTAAAGTTCCGCACAAATCTTCTATAGAAAGAAGCAAGTCCATGAAAGCTTCGAACTTGTTGGACGGTTTGTGGTGTAGGCCACTCACGAATTGCAGCAACTTTCTTTTCATCAACTTCAATGCCTTGTGATGAAACTTTAAAGCCAAGAAAAATAACTTGGGAAGTGAAGAAATGACACTTCTCTAAGTTACCATACAACTTTTCACGTTCAAGGGCTTCAAAAACCTGTTGCAAATGCATAGAATGCTCTTCTTCCTCCCTACTATACACCAAGATATCATCAAAATAAACTACAACAAATTTACCCATGAAAGGTTGCATAACCTGATTCATAAGGCGCATAAATGTAGATGGTGCATTAGACAAACCAAATGGCATCACAAGCCATTCATAGAGGCCCTCCTTTGTCTTGAAAGCGGTTTTCCATTCATCTCCTTCGAAAATTCGAATTTGATGATAGCCACTTCTCAAATCAATTTTAGAGAACACTTTAGAACCATGCAAATCATCAAGTAAATCATTCAACCTTGGAATAGGAAACCGGTACTTGATAGTGATTTTATTGATTGACCTACTATCAACACACATTCTCCATTCTCCATTCTTCTTAGGCACAATCAAAGTAGGACAAGCACATGGACTAAGAGACTTACGAATAAGACCCTTGGATAGTAATTCTTCCACTTGCCTCCTAATCTCTTCGGTTTCTTTTGGGGTGGTTCTATAGGCTGGTTTGTTTGGGAGCATTGATCCGGGAACAAGATCAATTTTGTGTTGTATGTCACGTTTTGGGGGTAAGCCATGGGGAATGTCTTCGGGGAAAACATGGGAAAAGGTTTTGAGAAGAGGGGTGAGGAGTGGGTGTGGCTCTTCTTGTGACGGTTTGGAAGGGGCATCAAGTTGGCTTAAAATGAATTGTTTGTGAGTTTTATACTCATGCAATTCTGATTTTATGAGAGTGGTAAGGGAAGTAGGGGGTGTGGATATGGGGTGACCGTTTTTGAGGTTTAGGGGGGTAAGAAGTATTTTCCGTCCATCCTTAGTGAAGGAATAGGTGTTCTTATACCCATCATGCATCACGCGCCTATCAAACAACCAAGGTCTACCAAGTAAAATATGACATGCATCCATAGGTATAACATCACACCACAATTCTTCTTCATAAGTTTTACCAATGCTAAATGATAACAAGACTTGTTGTGTTACTTGAATCCCTTTACCATGATTTAGCCATTGAATCACATAAGGTTTAGGGTGAGGAACGGTTTTAAGTTTCAGTTTGTCTATCATTACTTGTGAAGCTACATTGGTACAACTACCTCCATCAATAATCAATGTACATACCTTTCCACCAATGGTGCAACGAGTGTGAAAGATTGACTCACGTTGCAAACTTCCTTCTTTGCCAACCATATTGCTTAGTGTGCGTCGAACCACCAAGCATTCTCCTTCGTCTGGTCCAAGACACGCATACTCATCATTCTCCTCAAGGTTGCTGTCCACTTCATTTTCTAATTCATCCTCCTCTTCATGCTCAATCAAAGTGACAATCCTTTTATTTGGACAATCACTAGCCAAATGTCCAAGGCCTTGACACCGAAAACATCTTCTTGGGGCTGGTTTTGGGTTGGAATTTTGGGTGTTTTGTGAAGGTGGTTTAGAAGTAGGCTGATTGGACGTGGGTTTGAAAGGTGGGAAATTGGATGTTTGCTTTTTTTTGGGGAAATGAGGTTTGAGATGCAGAACGTGATGATTCACTTTTGCCTCTTGCTTTTTGTTGCTGCTCAATCTTATGTGCTAAGATAATGAGCTCTTCAAGGGTAGAGTAAGGATGTAGTTCGGCCACATTGGCTATTTTTGGGTCAAGCCCTCCCAAAAAGCGCACCAATGTTTGAGGTTCATCTTCCTCTACTCCACATTTCATGACAAACCCTTCAAACTCCCTAGCATATTCTTCTACTGATTTTGTACCTTGTTCGAGGTTGTGGAACTTGGAAAAGTTTTCTTGCACATAGTATGTGGGAAGAAACTTTTGTTTCAGCAACTTCTTCATCTTGATCCACGATCTCACTTTCTCTTTGTCTTGCCTTTCCCTTTTGGCACACACGCTAGCCCACCAAGTTGAGGCATATTTTCTCAACTTCAAGGCTACAATTTTCACCTTCTTTTCTTCCGGTGTTTGCTTGTAATCAAACACTCTCTCCACCGTTCTAAGCCATTCTACAAACTCATCAGCATCGAGTTTGCCATCATACTCCGGAATGTCAGCCTTAATGTCATTGTTAGGCCGTGACCTTTCTCTTTCATGATAAGGTCTATCATTGTGATTGAAATTAGATTCACTCACTTCTTCATCACTATGATTGGGTAAACCCTCTTTTTGATGGCGCAACTTAATAGAAAGGTCTCTTAACTGACCTTGCAAATATTGCATTCGTTGCTCCATATCTTCTTTCTCTTGTGCAACCTTATTGACATATTCTTGCCAATTAGGGGGTGGGATGTCGGCCATGGTTTGTGTTTGGGTATGTGTTTGGGGTATTGTGTTTGGGTATTTGTTTGCTAGACACACCCTCCTTCTAGCGCCAAATGTTGTATATTTGGAGTAACACTCGAAATACACAAGGGATAATCCAAGGGATAGATAAGGCTAAAGAACCAAAGGCTTCTTAGATAAAGTCACACCACTAAGAAACGTTTGGATTCCTAAGATCACAAGCCAACTAGTAGCCTAAACTAGCTAACTAAGCAAAGGAACGAAATCCTAAATCCAAGAATTTCAGGTTTGTTTCTAATCCAAGAAACGAATGTAAAGACAAAGTTGTTTGTTCGAAATAATCTGATTTTTCATTCACATTTGCTTGCTATTTATAGTGAGCAAACATCTTAAGTACAAGCTGAATTAAGTGGTTTTTAGCTCACTTGTTACACGTCCAAACTAAGTACATATCAGTTTTTTGTAGCCTAGATACATTAATAAAAGAAGCTTTACTTAACTAGATACATCAAGAGCAAATGGCGGTTTGTAACCTCCAAGTTATGAGTGAAATAAAATCAGAAACAAGAGAGTATAACACCCCCTTGATTCACGCCCACAAAGCAGCAGCTTGGAGATGAAACAGCTCCCCTTTTCACGCCCAATTCAAACAGCAAGTGAAGTGTAACTCCTCCTTGTTTCAAGCCTTGAATTAAGCTTGAATGTATGTGGTCAAGGATGTACTTGGACGCCTCTTGAATGTACCAGTTGCTGGCTGAAGTAAACGGCCACTTGAAGACTCAATTGAAAGCTTGTAACTCCTCATTGATGCTGATTGTAACACCCAAGTTAAAGCCTTGAAATTCCTCCAAATTAGTTTCGGAATCTAGGCTTCTTTCCCAAGCTTAAATGGCTGCCTTTGTAATGTATTTTGTACTTGAACTTTATGTGAATGTGACATTACACTTTCGAACCTTAATCAGCTAAAAAGAACTAAAGAAACACAACTAATTTGCAAACTTAAAATAAGACTAAAGTTTACAAGTTATTCAAAGCATAAAAGAACTAAAATAAACTTAGTTAATAAGAACAACAAGATATTCAAGGGGTTGAATATCTTGCTGCCCAAGGATAGAATACATAGCACCAAAACATGATGCTACATCTTGAACCAACGAAATGTCCATAACCAAGTTGTTAGGCTTGGCTACAACAAAACACAAATAGACAAAGCTAATTACATCAAATGAAAGTCAAAAACATTCAAACAAAGCTAATTAAATCATATGAAAGTCAAATGCTTTCAAAAAAGCTAATTAAATCAAACGAAAGTCAAACACATTCAGACAAAGCTAATTGCATCAAATGAAAGTCAAAAACATTCAAACAAAGCTAATTAAATCATATGAAAGTCCAAAGAATTCAAACAAAGCTTTTTGAATCAAATGATTGTCAAATGCATTCAACGAGGCTAATTGAATCACATGACAGTCAAACAAAACTTTTTGAATCAAATGAAAGTCAAATGCATTCAACAAAGCAAATTGACTCAATTGAAATTTAACCACATTAAAGCAAAGCTAATTGAATCAAATGAAAGTCAAACACATTTAAACAAAGCTATTTGAACCAAATGAAAGTCAAACACATTCAAGAAATGCTATTTGAATTAGATGAAAGTCAAACGCATTCAAAAAAGGTATTTAAATAAAGTGAAAGTCAAAATCATTCAAACAAAGCTATTTGAATCGAATTAAAGTCAAACACATTCAAACAAAGCTTTTTGAATTAAATGAAAGTCAAATGCATTAAACAAAACTAATTGATTCAAATGAAAGTCAATCACATTCAAACAAAGCTTATTTAATCAAATAAAAATCAAACATATTCAAACAAAGCTTTTTCAATCAAATGAAATTCAAATGCATTCAAAATAGCGATTTGAATCAAGTGAAAGTCAAACAAAGCTTTTTGAATCAAATGATTGTCAAATCCGTTCAACGATGCTAATTGAATCATATGAAAGTCAAGCACATTCAAACAAATCTTTTTGAATCAACTGAAAGTCAAATGCAATTAAAAAAAAGTAATTTAATCAAGTGAAAGTCAAACACATTTAAACAAAGCTTTTTAAATCAAATGAAAGTTAAATCCATTCAAAAAAGCTAATTGAATCAAGTGAAAGTCTAGGTAATTCAAACAAAGCTTTTTGAATCAAATGACTGTCAAATGCGTTCAACGATGCTAATTGAATCAAATGAGAGTCAAACACATTCAAACAAAGCTTTTTGAATCAAATGAAAGTCATATGCATTCAACAAAGCTAATTGAATGAAATGAAAGTCAATGGCATTCTAACAAACCTAATTAAATCAAACGAAAGTCAATGGCATTCTAACAAACCTAATTGAATCAAATGAAAGTCAACCACATTCAAACAAAGCTAATTGAATCAAATGAAAGTTAACCACATTTAAACAAAGCATATTAAATCAAGTGAAAATCAAACACATTCAAACAAAGCTTTTTGAATCAAAAGAAAGTCAAATGATTTCAAAAAAGCTAATTGAATCAAGTGAAAGTCAAACAAATTCAAACATAGCTTTTTGAATCAATGATTGTCAAATGCATTCAACGATACTAATTGAATCATATGAAAGTCAAACATATTCAAACAAATCTTTTTGAATCAAATGAAAGTCAAATGCATTCAACAGATCAAATTGAATCAATTAAAAGTCAACCACATTCAAACAAAGCTAACTAAATCCAGTGGAAGGCAAACACATTCAAACAAAGCTATTTGAAACAAATAAAAGTCAAACACATTCAAATAATGCTGTCTGAATCAAATGAAAGTCAAATGCATTCAAAAAAGATAATTAAATCAAACGAAAGTCAAACACATTCAGACAAAGCTAATTGCATCAAATGAAAGTCAAAAACGTTCAAACAAAGCTAATTAAATCATATTAAAGTCAAATGCTTTGAAAAAAGCTAATTGAATCAAGTAAAAGTCCAAAGAATTCAAACAAAGCTTTTTGAATCAAATGATTGTCAAATGCATTCAACGAGGCTAATTGAATCATATGACAGTCAACCAAAACTTTTTGAATCAAATGAAAGTCAAGTGCATTCAACAAAGCAAATTGACTCAACTGAAAGTTAACCACATTCAAGCAAAGCTAATTGAATCAAATGAAAGTCAAACACATTTGAACAAAGCTATTTGAACCAAATGAAAGTCAAACACATTCAAGAAATGCTATTTGAATCAGATGAAAGTCAAACACATTCAAAAAAGGTATTTAAATCAAGTGAAAGTCAAAATCATTCAAACAAAGCTATTTGAATCAAATTAAAGTCAAACACATTCAAACAAAGCTTTTTGAATTAAATGAAAGTCAAATGCATTAAACAAAGCTAATTGATTCAAATGAAAGTCAATCACATTCAAACAAAGCTAATTTAATCAAATAAAAATCAAACACATTCAAACAAAGCTTTTTCAATCAAATGAAATTCAAATGCATTCAAAATAGCGATTTGAATCAAGTGAAAGTCAAACAAAGCTTTTTGAATCAAATGATTGTCAAATCCGTTCAACGATGCTAATTGAATCATATGAAAGTCAAGCACATTCAAACAAATCTTTTTGAATCAACTGAAAGTCAAATGCAATTAAAAAAATGTAATTAAATCAAGTGAAAGTCAAACACATTTAAACAAAGCTTTTTAAATCAAATGAAAGTTAAATCCATTCAAAAAAGCTAATTGAATCAATTAAAAGTCTAGGTAATTCAAACAAAGCTTTTTGAATCAAATGACTGTCAAATGCGTTCAACGATGCTAATTGAATCAAATGAGAGTCAAACACATTCAAACAAAGCTTTTTGAATCAAATGAAAGTCATATGCATTCAACAAAGCTAATTGAATCAAATGAAAGTCAATGGCATTCTAACAAAGCTAATTGAATCAAACGAAAGTCAATGGCATTCTAACAAACCTAACTAAATCAAATGAAAGTCAACCACATTCAAACAAAGCTAATCGAATCAAATGAAAGTTAACCACATTCAAACAAAGCTAATTTAAATCATATGAAAGTCAAATGCTTTCAAAAAAGCTAATTAAATCAAACGAAAGTCAAACACATTCAGACAAAGCTAATTGCATCAAATGAAAGTCAAAAACATTCAAACAAAGCTAATTAAATCATATGAAAGTCCAAAGAATTCAAACAAAGCTTTTTGAATCAAATGATTGTCAAATGCATTCAACGAGGCTAATTGAATCACATGACAGTCAAACAAAACTTTTTGAATCAAATGAAAGTCAAATGCATTCAACAAAGCAAATTGACTCAATTGAAAGTTAACCACATTAAAGCAAAGCTAATTGAATCAAATGAAAGTCAAACACATTTAAACAAAGCTATTTGAACCAAATGAAAGTCAAACACATTCAAGAAATGCTATTTGAATTAGATGAAAGTCAAACGCATTCAAAAAAGGTATTTAAATAAAGTGAAAGTCAAAATCATTCAAACAAAGCTATTTGAATCGAATTAAAGTCAAACACATTCAAACAAAGCTTTTTGAATTAAATGAAAGTCAAATGCATTAAACAAAACTAATTGATTCAAATGAAAGTCAATCACATTCAAACAAAGCTTATTTAATCAAATAAAAATCAAACATATTCAAACAAAGCTTTTTCAATCAAATGAAATTCAAATGCATTCAAAATAGCGATTTGAATCAAGTGAAAGTCAAACAAAGCTTTTTGAATCAAATGATTGTCAAATCCGTTCAACGATGCTAATTGAATCATATGAAAGTCAAGCACATTCAAACAAATCTTTTTGAATCAACTGAAAGTCAAATGCAATTAAAAAAAAGTAATTTAATCAAGTGAAAGTCAAACACATTTAAACAAAGCTTTTTAAATCAAATGAAAGTTAAATCCATTCAAAAAAGCTAATTGAATCAAGTGAAAGTCTAGGTAATTCAAACAAAGCTTTTTGAATCAAATGACTGTCAAATGCGTTCAACGATGCTAATTGAATCAAATGAGAGTCAAACACATTCAAACAAAGCTTTTTGAATCAAATGAAAGTCATATGCATTCAACAAAGCTAATTGAATGAAATGA
Source organism: Chenopodium quinoa (assembly GCF_001683475.1). Lineage (NCBI taxonomy): Eukaryota > Viridiplantae > Streptophyta > Magnoliopsida > Caryophyllales > Amaranthaceae > Chenopodium > Chenopodium quinoa. Next base: position 18,892 of record NW_018743039.1, read on the forward strand.
AAGTCAATGGCATTCTAACAAACCTAATTAAATCAAACGAAAGTCAATGGCATTCTAACAAACCTAATTGAATCAAATGAAAGTCAACCACATTCAAACAAAGCTAATTGAATCAAATGAAAGTTAACCACATTTAAACAAAGCATATTAAATCAAGTGAAAATCAAACACATTCAAACAAAGCTTTTTGAATCAAAAGAAAGTCAAATGATTTCAAAAAAGCTAATTGAATCAAGTGAAAGTCAAACAAATTCAAACATAGCTTTTTGAATCAATGATTGTCAAATGCATTCAACGATACTAATTGAATCATATGAAAGTCAAACATATTCAAACAAATCTTTTTGAATCAAATGAAAGTCAAATGCATTCAACAGATCAAATTGAATCAATTAAAAGTCAACCACATTCAAACAAAGCTAACTAAATCCAGTGGAAGGCAAACACATTCAAACAAAGCTATTTGAAACAAATAAAAGTCAAACACATTCAAATAATGCTGTCTGAATCAAATGAAAGTCAAATGCATTCAAAAAAGATAATTAAATCAAACGAAAGTCAAACACATTCAGACAAAGCTAATTGCATCAAATGAAAGTCAAAAACGTTCAAACAAAGCTAATTAAATCATATTAAAGTCAAATGCTTTGAAAAAAGCTAATTGAATCAAGTAAAAGTCCAAAGAATTCAAACAAAGCTTTTTGAATCAAATGATTGTCAAATGCATTCAACGAGGCTAATTGAATCATATGACAGTCAACCAAAACTTTTTGAATCAAATGAAAGTCAAGTGCATTCAACAAAGCAAATTGACTCAACTGAAAGTTAACCACATTCAAGCAAAGCTAATTGAATCAAATGAAAGTCAAACACATTTGAACAAAGCTATTTGAACCAAATGAAAGTCAAACACATTCAAGAAATGCTATTTGAATCAGATGAAAGTCAAACACATTCAAAAAAGGTATTTAAATCAAGTGAAAGTCAAAATCATTCAAACAAAGCTATTTGAATCAAATTAAAGTCAAACACATTCAAACAAAGCTTTTTGAATTAAATGAAAGTCAAATGCATTAAACAAAGCTAATTGATTCAAATGAAAGTCAATCACATTCAAACAAAGCTAATTTAATCAAATAAAAATCAAACACATTCAAACAAAGCTTTTTCAATCAAATGAAATTCAAATGCATTCAAAATAGCGATTTGAATCAAGTGAAAGTCAAACAAAGCTTTTTGAATCAAATGATTGTCAAATCCGTTCAACGATGCTAATTGAATCATATGAAAGTCAAGCACATTCAAACAAATCTTTTTGAATCAACTGAAAGTCAAATGCAATTAAAAAAATGTAATTAAATCAAGTGAAAGTCAAACACATTTAAACAAAGCTTTTTAAATCAAATGAAAGTTAAATCCATTCAAAAAAGCTAATTGAATCAATTAAAAGTCTAGGTAATTCAAACAAAGCTTTTTGAATCAAATGACTGTCAAATGCGTTCAACGATGCTAATTGAATCAAATGAGAGTCAAACACATTCAAACAAAGCTTTTTGAATCAAATGAAAGTCATATGCATTCAACAAAGCTAATTGAATCAAATGAAAGTCAATGGCATTCTAACAAAGCTAATTGAATCAAACGAAAGTCAATGGCATTCTAACAAACCTAACTAAATCAAATGAAAGTCAACCACATTCAAACAAAGCTAATCGAATCAAATGAAAGTTAACCACATTCAAACAAAGCTAATTTAAATCAAGTAAAATTCAAACACATTCAAACAAAGCTTTTTGAATCCAAAGAAAGTCAAATGAGTTCAAAAAAGCTAATTGAATAAAGTGAAAGTCAAACAAATTCAAACATATCTTTTTGAATCAAATGATTGTCAAATGCATTCAACGGTACTAATTGAATCATATGAAAGTCAAACACATTCAAACAAATCTTTTTGAATCAAATGAAGTCAAATGCAATCAACAGATCAAATTGAATCAATTAAAAGTCAACCACATTCAAACAAAGCTAATTAAATCCAGTGGAAGGCAAACACATTCAAACAAAGCTATTTGAATCAAATGAAAGTCAAACACATTCAAACAATCCTATCTGAATCAAATGAAAGTCAAATGCATTCAAAAAAGATAATTAAATCAAACGAAAGTCAAACACATTCAGACAAAGCTAATTGCATCAAATGAAAGTCAAAAACATTCAAACAAAGCTAATTAAATCATAAGAAAGTCAAATGCTTTCAAAAAAGCTAATTGAATCAAGTAAAAGTCCAAAGAATTCAAACAAAGCTTTTTGAATCAAATGACTGTCAAATGCATTCAACGAGGCTAATTGAATCACATGATAGTCAAACAAAACTTTTTGAATCAAATGAAAGTCAAATGCATTCAACAAAGCAAATTGACTCAATTGAAAGTTAACCACATTCAAGCAAAGCTAATTGAATCAAATGAAAGTCAAACACATTTAAACAAAGCTATTTAACCAAATGAAAGTCAAACACATTCAAGAAATGCTATTTGAATCAGATGAAAGTCAAACGCATTCCAAAAAGGTATTTAAATCAAGTGAAAGTCAAAATCATTCAAACAAAGCTATTTGAATCAAATTAAAGTCAAACACATTCAAACAAAGCTTTTTGAATTAAATGAAAGTCAAATGCATTAAACAAAGCTAATTTATTCAAATGAAAGTCAATCACATTCAAACAAAGCTAATTTAATCAAATAAAAATCAAACACATTCAAACAAAGCTTTTTCAATCAAATGAAATTCAAATGCATTCAAAATAGCGATTTGAATCAAGCGAAAGTCAAACAAAGCTTTTTGAATCAAATGATTGTAAAAACCGTTCAACGATGCTAATTGAATCATATGAAAGTCAAGCACATTCAAACAAATCTTTTTGAATCAACTGAAAGTCAAATGCAATTAAAAAAAAGTAATTAAATCAAGTGAAAGTCAAACACATTTAAACAAAGCTTTTTAAATCAAATGAAAGTTAAATCCATTCAAAAAAGCTAATTGAATCAAGTGAAAGTCTAGGTAATTCAAACAAAGCTTTTTGAATCAAATGACTGTCAAATGCGTTCGACGATGCTAATTGAATCAAATAAGAGTCAAACACATTCAAACAAAGCTTTTTGAATCAAATGAAAGTCATATGCATTCAACAAAGCTAATTGAATCAAATGAAAGTCAATGGCATTCTAAGAAACCTAATTAAATCAAACGAAAGTCAATGGCATTCTAACAAACCTAATTGAATCATATGAAAGTCAACCACATTCAAACAAAGCTAACTGAATCAAATGAAAGTTAACCACATTCAAACAAAGCATATTAAATCAAGTGAAAATCAAACACATTCAAACAAAGCTTTTTGAATCAAAAGAAAGTCAAATGATTTTTAAAAAGCTAATTGAATCAAGTGAAAGTCAAACAAATTCAAACATAGCTTTTTGAATCAAATGATTGTCAAATGCATTCAACGGTACTAATTGAATCATATGAAAGTCAAACACATTCAAACAAATCTTTTTGAATCAAATGAAAGTCAAATGCATTCAACAGATCAAATTGAATCAATTAAAAGTCAACCACATTCAAACAAAGCTAATTAAATCCAGTGGAAGGCAAACACATTCAAACAAAGCTATTTGAATCAAATGAAAGTCAAACACATTCAAACAATCATATCTGAATCAAATGAAAGTCAAATGCATTCAAAAAAGATAATTAAATCAAACGAAAGTCAAACACATTCAGACAAAGCTAATTGCATCAAATGAAAGTCAAAAACATTCAAACAAAGCTAATTAAATCATAAGAAAGTCAAATGCTTTCAAAAAAGCTAATTGAATCAAGTAAAAGTCCAAAGAATTCAAACAAAGCTTTTTGAATCAAATGACTGTCAAATGCATTCAACGAGGCTAATTGAATCACATGACAGTCAAACAAAACTTTTTGAATCAAATGAAAGTCAAATGCATTCAACAAAGCAAATTGACTCAATTGAAAGTTAACCACATTCAAGCAAAGCAAATTGAATCAAATGAAAGTCAAACACATTTAAACAAAGCTATTTGAACCAAATGAAAGTCAAACACATTCAAGAAATGCTATTTGAATCAGATGAAAGTCAAACGCATTCCAAAAAGGTATTTAAATCAAGTGAAAGTCAAAATCATTCAAACAAAGCTATTTGAATCAAATTAAAGTCAAACACATTCAAACAAAGCTTTTTGAATTAAATGAAAGTCAAATGCATTAAACAAATGATGTGGATCAAGAGGGAAATTCTTTTGAAGAGCCAATCATATTGGTTTTAAGGCCAATAGGGTTCGAGCTTGGAGTAAAGAATCAAGAATGGTTAACATGCGCAGCCATTGAAGAAGAAGTCAAGGACCAGTTGGGTTCCGACGACAACAGCGGTGGCGACGCGCCGATCTGGGTGCCACGCGCCGGCTTCCTAGCTCCGGCCTGAGTCCAGCTACACGGTGGTGGGGCGCGTGTCGAGGATGGAGGCGCGTGAGGTGGTAGTTCGGCGGCAGTACAAAAAGAAAGATTTTCTTTACTTAGTTTTTTTCTAGAGTTTTGCTTGCAAGTTTTTACCTTTCACTTGAAAGGGTTTTTCTTGGTTTAAGCAATTAGGATAAGTTTATTTTTCTGTCATTTAGTTGCTATAAACTTCATAAGGTGATTAGGAAAGTTTTTAGTTAGTTAGAGTTTGATTAGGAATAAACTACCTAGCAATCTTATCTTTGATAGGATTGAAATTCTATCTTATGTAGGATTATTAGAATCCTATCTAGGTTAGATCTTCTACTTCTAGGAGGACTAGGAGACCTCTTTTGAGGCTTTTAAAAGCTTATTTTCGTGGCTTTGAAGATGATATCAAAAACCAGAAAATTTAATACAAGTTTATTGTTTGTTTTGCTTAATTGCTTACAAATTCTTTTGCTAGTTTTCAATTCAAGGAGTTGGTTGAAGATTAGAACATTAAACACTTAGTGTCTAGGAGTAGGCTAAGAGTTTAATCTCAAAATAATTAGCGTCCAGGAGTGGGTTAATTAATTTGGGGATTCGAATCATAAGTTTCAGGAGTGATCTTGTGAGGAGAAATATCGGTTCGTTTTTATTCAATCTTAAAGAAATCCTTCAAGATTGGATCGTTACTTCAAGATTGTGGATTTTCTAAAATCTTGACTAAACAAGGGGTTAGAATCCACATCAAATTGGTATCAGAGCTTGTGTGATACCACATCAAATTGGTATCAGATTTCAGGGGATACCACATCAAATTGGTATCAGAGCTTGTGTGATACCACATCAAATCCACAATCTTGAAGTAACGATCCAATCTTGAAGGATTTCTTTAAGATTGAATAAAAACGAACCGATATTTCTCCTCACAAGATCACTCCTGAAACTTATGATTCGAATCCCCAAATTAATTAACCCACTCCTGGACGCTAATTATTTTGAGATTAAACTCTTAGCCTACTCCTAGACACTAAGTGTTTAATGTTCTAATCTTCAACCAACTCCTTGAATTGAAAACTAGCAAAAGAATTTGTAAGCAATTAAGCAAAACAAACAATAAACTTGTATTAAATTTTCTGGTTTTTGATATCATCTTCAAAGCCACGAAAATAAGCTTTTAAAAGCCTCAAAAGAGGTCTCCTAGTCCTCCTAGAAGTAGAAGATCTAACCTAGATAGGATTCTAATAATCCTACATAAGATAGAATTTCAATCCTATCAAAGATAAGATTGCTAGGTAGTTTATTCCTAATCAAACTCTAACTAACTAAAAACTTTCCTAATCACCTTATGAAGTTTATAGCAACTAAATGACAGAAAAATAAACTTATCCTAATTGCTTAAACCAAGAAAAACCCTTTCAAGTGAAAGGTAAAAACTTGCAAGCAAAACTCTAGAAAAAAAACTAAGTAAAGAAAATCTTTCTTTTTGTACTGCCGCCGAACTACCACCTCACGCGCCTCCATCCTCGACACGCGCCCCACCACCGTGTAGCTGGACTCAGGCCGGAGCTAGGAAGCCGGCGCGTGGCACCCAGATCGGCGCGTCGCCACCGCTGTTGTCGTCGGAACCCAACTGGTCCTTGACTTCTTCTTCAATGGCTGCGCATGTTAACCATTCTTGATTCTTTACTCCAAGCTCGAACCCTATTGGCCTTAAAACCAATATGATTGGCTCTTCAAAAGAATTTCCCTCTTGATCCACATCATTCTCCCCCTCTTCAAAAGAATTTGTCCTCAAATTCGCATCATCCATGTAAGGAGAACAATTCCATGAAACCATCCAAATTCGACGAATACAAGCCAAAAGAACTATTACATCAACGCTAGCAATTTTAAGCAATGTAACAACATCACCACGAGCAAGGCAATATTTTAGAAACAACCAATTCTCAAATTGGTCCTTGGTCTTCGAAGTTGACCATAAGAACACTTTAGGCTTCATGATATTTTTCTCATGTATGACTAACAATTTCTTCTCTTTATGCATGCCTAATGAATCCACCACTTCTAAAGAAACCATTAAATTATTATCTTGATTCACGAATGGCTCCTCAATAGTATCAAAAACCTTTTCCGACACCACCATTGGTAGATCATTATGAATAATCTGATCTTGAACAACGTCACACACAATTGGAACATCAATTGTTTCATTCACCTTTTCTTCGAGCTCTTTAGCACCTACATGTTCTTCTTCCTTATCCTTTTGACAATCTTCCTCCATCTCTTTAACTTTAACGCGGCATGGAGTAATAGTTAAAGGCATAAGTTTGAACCTCTTGTTTCCCACCTTGACCGAATATGTGTTGGCCACACCATCATGTTTAACATGTCGATCAAATTGCCATGGTCTCCCTAAAAGAAGGTGACAAGCACTCATAGGAATAATATCACACCATAACTCTTCCTTGTAATTGCGAATGGAGAAATTCACCAAAGCTTGTTGTTCTACATGAAAACTCATAGAATTATCTAGCCAACCCAACTTATATGGTTTTTCATGATCTCTTGTAGGAAGTTGGAGTTTAGTAACCATCTCTGTAGACGCTACATTGGTACACGAACCACTATCAATGATCACCCTACAAGTTCTATCATCAACTTTGCATCGAGTATGAAACAAACTATCTTGTTGACCTTGAAAAATAATTTCTTCATGTAAATTCAGTCGCTCCATAAGCATATGTTTGTTACCAAAGCCAAAATCTACGTTATCATCTTCATGTTTTTTCTTCTTTTTATGACCTTGAAGTAACTTTGCAAATTCATCCATAGATTTGCTCAAAGCTTCCTCCATAATTATAAGACAAAAACAGACTTAAAAGAACCCTTATCCACACAGGTATATCCCACAAAAATCGCAACACAACTTGGAACAAAATTGCACACAAGGAGCAGTAAGTATTAAATCGGACCAAAACTGACACAGTTGCGGAAAACAGTCCAGTTTAATAGCAAACGAACTCGAAAAATTTCGAAATTTCACAGGCAGAAAGTAGACAAAATTTCACTCAAAATCAAAAAAAGAATCACCTGAAAAGACCTTGTAACGAAGGAGAACGAGCCTTCTGAAGTTGACAGAAAAACTGGTTATCCGAGAACAAGTGCGATTTGATGAACGAAGTGTTGAACGATCAAAAACCCCTGAAATCTGATACCAATTTGATGTGGTATCACACAAGCTCTGATACCAATTTGATGTGGTATCAACCTGGCTCTGATACCAATTTGATGTGGATTCTAACCCCTTGTTTAGTCAAGATTTTAGAAAATCCACAATCTTGAAGTAACGATCCAATCTTGAAGGATTTCTTTAAGATTGAATAAAAACGAACCGATATTTCTCCTCACAAGATCACTCCTGAAACTTATGATTCGAATCCCCAAATTAATTAACCCACTCCTGGACGCTAATTATTTTGAGATTAAACTCTTAGCCTACTCCTAGACACTAAGTGTTTAATGTTCTAATCTTCAACCAACTCCTTGAATTGAAAACTAGCAAAAGAATTTGTAAGCAATTAAGCAAAACAAACAATAAACTTGTATTAAATTTTCTGGTTTTTGATATCATCTTCAAAGCCACGAAAATAAGCTTTTAAAAGCCTCAAAAGAGGTCTCCTAGTCCTCCTAGAAGTAGAAGATCTAACCTAGATAGGATTCTAATAATCCTACATAAGATAGAATTTCAATCCTATCAAAGATAAGATTGCTAGGTAGTTTATTCCTAATCAAACTCTAACTAACTAAAAACTTTCCTAATCACCTTATGAAGTTTATAGCAACTAAATGACAGAAAAATAAACTTATCCTAATTGCTTAAACCAAGAAAAACCCTTTCAAGTGAAAGGTAAAAACTTGCAAGCAAAACTCTAGAAAAAAACTAAGTAAAGAAAATCTTTCTTTTTGTACTGCCGCCGAACTACCACCTCACGCGCCTCCATCCTCGACACGCGCCCCACCACCGTGTAGCTGGACTCAGGCCGGAGCTAGGAAGCCGGCGCGTGGCACCCAGATCGGCGCGTCGCCACCGCTGTTGTCGTCGGAACCCAACTGGTCCTTGACTTCTTCTTCAATGGCTGCGCATGTTAACCATTCTTGATTCTTTACTCCAAGCTCGAACCCTATTGGCCTTAAAACCAATATGATTGGCTCTTCAAAAGAATTTCCCTCTTGATCCACATCAACAAAGCTAATTGAGTCAAATGAAAGTCAATCACATTCAAACAAAGCTAATTTAATCAAATAAAAATCAAACACATTCAAACAAAGCTTTTTCAATCAAATGAAATTCAAATGCATTCAAAATAGCGATTTGAATCAAGTGAAAGTCAAACAAAGCTTTTTGAATCAAATGATTGTCAAATCCGTTCAACGATGCTAATTGAATCATATGAAAGTCAAGCACATTCAAACAAATCTTTTTGAATCAACTGAAAGTCAAATGCAATTAAAAAAAAGTAATTAAATCAAGTGAAAGTCAAACACATTTATACAAAGCTTTTTAAATCAAATGAAGGTTAAATCCATTCAAAAAAGCTAATTGAATCAATTAAAAGTCTAGGTAATTCAAACAAAGCTTTTTGAATCAAATGACTGTCAAATGCGTTCAACGATGCTAATTGAATCAAATGAGAGTCAAACACATTCAAACAAAGCTTTTTGAATCAAATGAAAGTCATATGCATTCAACAAAGCTAATTGAATGAAATGAAAGTCAATGGCGTTCTAACAAACCTAATTAAATCAAACGAAAGTCATTGGCATTCTAACAAACCTAATTGAATCAAATGAAAGTCAACCACATTCAAACAAAGCTAATTGAATCAAATGAAAGTTAACCACATTCAAACAAAGCATATTAAATCAAGTGAAAATCAAACACATTCAAACAAAGCTTTTTGAATCAAAAGAAAGTCAAATGATTTCAAAAAAGCTAATTGAATCAAGTGAAAGTCAAACAAATTCAAACATAGCTTTTTGAATCAAATGATTGTCAAATGCATTCAACGATACTAATTGAATCATATGAAAGTCAAACACATTCAAACAAATCTTTTTGAATCAAATGAAAGTCAAATGCAATCAACAGATCAAATTGAATCAATTAAAAGTCAACCACATTCAAACAAAGCTAATTAAATCCAGTGGAAGGCAAACACATTCAAACAACGCTATTTGAATCAAATGAAATTCAAACACATTCAAACAATCCTATCTGAATCAAATGAAAGTCAAATGCATTCAAAAAAGATAATTAAATCAAACGAAAGTCAAACACATTCAGACAAAGCTAATTGCATCAAATGAAAGTCAAAAACATTCAAACAAAGCTAATTAAATCATAAGAAAGTCAAATGCTTTCAAAAAGCTAATTGAATCAAGTATAAGTCCAAAGAATACAAACAAAGCTTTTTGAATCAAATGACTGTCAAATGCATTCAACGAGGCTAATTGAATCACATGACAGTCAAACAAAACTTTTTGAATCAAATGAAAGTCAAATGCATTCAACAAAGCAAATTGACTCAATTGAAAGTTAACCACATTCAAGCAAAGCTAATTGAATCAAATGAAAGTCAAACACATTTAAACAAAGCTATTTGAACCAAATGAAAGTCAAACACATTCAAGAAATGCTATTTGAATCAGATGAAAGTCAAACGCATTCCAAAAAGGTATTTAAATCAAGTGAAAGTCAAAATCATTCAAACAAAGCTATTTGAATCAAATTAAAGTCAAACACATTCAAACAAAGCTTTTTGAATTAAATGAAAGTCAAATGCATTAAACAAAGCTAATTGATTCAAATGAAAGTCAATCACATTCAAACAAAGCTAATTTAATCAAATAAAAATCAAACACATTCAAACAAAGCTTTTTCAATCAAATGAAATTCAAATGCATTCAAAATAGCGATTTGAATCAAGTGAAAGTCAAACAAAGCTTTTTGAATCAAATGATTGTAAAAACCGTTCAACGATGCTAATTGAATCATATGAAAGTCAAGCACATTCAAACAAATCTTTTTGAATCAACTGAAAGTCAAATGCAATTAAAAAAAAAGTAATTAAATCAAGTGAAAGTCAAACACATTTAAACAAAGCTTTTTAAATCAAATGAAAGTTAAATCCATTCAAAAAAGCTAATTGAATCAAGTGAAAGTCTAGGTAATTCAAACAAAGCTTTTTGAATCAAATGACTGTCAAATGCGTTCGACGATGCTAATTGAATCAAATAAGAGTCAAACACATTCAAACAAAGCTTTTTGAATCAAATGAAAGTCATATGCATTCAACAAAGCTAATTGAATCAAATGAAAGTCAATGGCATTCTAAGAAACCTAATTAAATCAAACGAAAGTCAATGGCATTCTAACAAACCTAATTGAATCAAATGAAAGTCAACCACATTTAAACAAAGCTAATTGAATCAAATGAAAGTTAACCACATTCAAACAAAGCATATTAAATCAAGTGAAAATCAAACACATTCAAACAAAGCTTTTTGAATCAAAAGAAAGTCAAATGATTTTTAAAAAGCTAATTGAATCAAGTGAAAGTCAAACAAATTCAAATATAGCTTTTTAAATCAAATGATTGTCAAATGCATTCAACGATATTAATTGAATCATATGAAAGTCAAACACATTCAAACAAATCTTTTTGAATCAAATGAAAGTCAAATGCATTCAACAGATCAAATTGAATCAATTAAAAGTCAACCACATTCAACCTTAAATCCAGTGGAATGCAATTACATTCAAACAAAGCTATTTGAATCAAATGAAAGTCAAACACATTCAAACAATGCTATCTGAATCAAATGAAAGTCAAATGCATTCAAAAAAGATAATTAAATCAAACGAAAGTCAAACACATTCAGACAAAGCTAATTGCATCAAATGAAAGTCAAAAACATTCAAACAAAGCTAATTAAATCATATGAAAGTCAAATGCTTTGAAAAAAGCTAGTTGAATCAAGTAAAAGTCCAAAGAATTCAAACAAAGCTTTTTGAATCAAATGATTGTCAAATGCATTCAATGAGGCTAATTGAATTATATGACAGTCAAACAAAACTTTTTGAATCAAATGAAAGTCAAATGCATTCAACAAAGCAAATTGACTCAATTGAAAGTTAACCACATTCAAGCAAAGCTAATTGAATCAAATGAAAGTCAAACACATTTAAACAAAGCTATTTGAACCAAATGAAAGTCAAACACATTCAAGAAATGTTATTTAAATCAGATGAAAGTCAAACGCATTCAAAAAAGGTATTTAAATCAAGTGAAAGTCAAAAACATTCAAACAAAGCTATTTGAATCAAATTAAAGTCAAACACATTCAAACAAAGCTTTTAGAATGAAATGAAAGTCAAATGCATTAAACAAAGCTAGTTGATTCAAATGAAAGTCAATCACATTAAACAAAGCTAATTTAATCAAATAAAAATCAAACACATTCTAACAAAGCTTTTTCAATCAAATGAAATTCAAATGCATTCAAAATATCGATTTGAATCAAGTGAAAGTCAAACAAAGCTTTTTGAATCAAATGATTGTCAAATCCGTTCAACGATGCTAATTGAATCATATGAAAGTCAAGCACATTCAAACAAATCTTTTTGAATCAACTGAAAGTCAAATGCAATTAAAAAAAAGTAATTAAATCAAGTGAAAGTCAAACACATTTAAACAAAGCTTTTTAAATCAAATGAAAGTTAAATCCATTCAAAAAAGCTAATTGAATCAAGTGAAAGTCTAGGTAATTCAAACAAAGCTTTTTGAATCAAATGACTGTCAAATGCGTTCAACGATGCTAATTGAATCAAATGACAGTCAAACACATTCAAACAAAGCTTTTTGAATCAAATGAAAGTCATATGCATTCAACAAAGCTAATTGAATCAAATGAAAGTCAATGTCATTCTAACAAACCTAATTAAATCAAACGAAAGTCAATGACATTCTAACAAACCTAATTGAATCAAATGAAAGTCAACCACATTCAAACAAAGCTAATTGAATCAAATGAAAGTTAACCACATTCAAACAAAGCATATTAAATCAAGTGAAAATCAAACAAACTCAAACAAAGCTTTTTGAATCAAAAGAAAGTTAAATGATTTCAAAAAAGCTAATTGAATCAAGTGAAAGTCAAACAAATTCAAACATAGCTTTTTGAATCAAATGATTGTCAAATGCATTCAACGATACTAATTGAATCATATGAAAGTCAAACACATTCAAACAAATCTTTTTGAATCAAATGAAAGTTAAATGCATTCAACAGATCAAATTGAATCAATTAAAAGTCAACCACATTCAAACAAAGCTAATTAAATCCAATGGAAGGCAAACACATTCAAACAAAGCTATTTGAATCAAATGAAAGTCAAACACATTCAAACAATGCTATCTGAATCAAATGAAAGTCAAATGCATTCAAAAAAGATAATTAAATCAAACGAAAGTCAAACACATTCAGACAAAGCTAATTGCATCAAATGAAAGTCAAAAACATTCAAACAAAGCTAATTAAATCATATGAAAGTCAAATGCTTTGAAAAAAAGCTAATTGAATCAAGTAAAAGTCCAAAGAATTCAAACAAAGCTTTTTGAATCAAATGATTGTCAAATGCATTCAACGAGGCTAATTGAATCATATGACAGTCAAACAAAACTTTTTGAATAAAATGAAAGTCAAATGCATTCAACAAAGCAAATTGACTCAATTGAAAGTTAACCACATTCAAGCAAAGCTAATTGAATCAAATCAAAGTCAAGCACATTCAAACAAAGCTTTTTGAATTAAATGAAAGTCAAATGCATTAAACAAAGCTAATTGATTCAAATGAAAGTCAATCACATTCAAACAAAGCTAATTTAATCAAATAAAAATCAAACACATTCAAACATAGCTTTTTCAATCAAATGAAATTCAAATGCATTCAAAATAGCGATTTGAATCAAGTGAAAATCAAACAAAGCTTTTTGAAACAAATGATTGTAAAATCCATTCAACGATGCTAATTGAATCATATGAAAGTCAAGCACATTCAAACAAATCTTTTTGAATCAACTAAAAGTCAAATGCAATTAAAAAAAAAGTAATTAAATCAAGTTAAAGTCAAACATATTTAAACAAAGCTTTTTAAATCAAATGAAAGTTAAATCCATTCAAAAAAGCTAATTGAATCAAGTGAAAGTCTAGGTAATTCAAACAAAGCTTTTTGAATCAAATGACCGTCAAATGCGTTCAACGATGCTAATTGAATCAAATGAGAGTCAAACACATTCAAACAAAGCTTTTTGAATCAAATGAAAGTCATATGCATTCAACAAAGCTAATTGAATGAAATGAAAGTCAATGGCATTCTAACAAACCTAATTAAATCAAACGAAAGTCAATGGCATTCTAACAAACCTAATTGAATCAAATGAAAGTCAACCACATTCAAACAAAGCTTATTGAATCAAATGAAAGTCAAACACATTCAAACAAAGCTAATTGCATCAAATGAAAGTCAAACACATTCGGACAAAGCATTTTTAATTCAATAAAAGTTAAATGCATTAATTTAATCAAGTGAAAGTCAAACACATTCAAACAAAGCTTTTTGGATTAAATGAAAGTCAAATGCATTAAACAAAGCTAATTGATTCAAATGAAAGTCAATCACATTCAAACAAAGCTAATTTAATCAAATAAAAATCAAACAAATTCAAACAAAGCTTTTTCAATTAAATGAAATTCAAATGCATTCAAAATAGCGATTTGAATCAAGTGAAAGTAAAACAAAGCTTTTTGAATCAAATGATTGTCAAATCCATTCAACGATGCTAATTGAATCATATGAAAGTCAAGCACATTCAAACAAATCTTTTTGAATCAACTAAAACTCAAATGCAATTAAAAAAAAGTAATTAAATCAAGTGAAAGTCAAACACATTTAAACAAAGCTTTTTAAATCAAATGAAAGTTAAATCCATTCAAAAAAGCTAATTGAATCAAGTGAAAGTCTAGGTAATTCAAACAAAGCTTTTTGAATCAAATGACTGTCAAATGCGTTCAACGATGCTAATTGAATCAAATGAGAGTCAAACACATTCAAACAAAGCTTTTTTGAATCAAACGAAAGTCATATGCATTCAACAAAGCTAATTGAATGAAATGAAAGTCAATGGCATTCTAACAAACCTAATTAAATCAAACGAAAGTCAATGGCATTCTAACAAACCTAATTGAATCAAATGAAAGTCAACCACATTCAAACAAAGCTAATGAATCAAATGAAAGTTAACCACATTCAAACAAAGCATATTAAATCAAGTGAAAATCAAACAAACTCAAACAAAGCTTTTTGAATCAAAAGAAAGTTAAATGATTTCAAAAAAGTTAATTGAATCAAGTGAAAGTCAAACAAATTCAAACATAGCTTTTTGAATCAAATGATTGTCAAATGCATTCAACGATACTAATTGAATCATATGAAAGTCAAACTCATTCAAACAAATCTTTTTGAATCAAATGAAAGTCAAATGCATTCAACAGATCAAGTTGAATCAATTAAAAGTCAACCACATTCAAACAAAGCTAATTAAATCCAATGGAAGGCAAACACATTCAAACAAAGCTATTTGAATCAAATGAAAGTCAAACACATTCAAACAATGCTATCTGAATCAAATGAAAGTCAAATGCATTCAAAAAAAGATAATTAAATCAAACGAAAGTCAAACACATTCAGACAAAGCTAATTGCATCAAATGAAAGTCAAAAACATTCAAACAAGCTAATTAAATCATATGAAAGTCAAATGCTTTGAAAAAAGCTAATTGAATCAAGTAAAAGTCCAAAGAATTCAAACAAAGCTTTTTGAATCAAATGATTGTCAAATGCATTCAACGAGGCTAATTGAATCATATGACAGTCAAACAAAACTTTTTGAATCAAATGAAAGTCAAATGTGATTA